>NC_065513.1:15710721-15720775 GCF_006386435.1 Epinephelus moara
GGGGGCAAACACTTTTTCACACAGGGCCATGTAGCTTTGGATTTTTTTCTTCCTCATTAATAAAACCCTTCATTTAAAAACTGCATTTTGTGTTTACTTGTGTTATCTTTGACTAATGTTTAAATTTGTTTGATGATCTGAAACATTTAAGTGTGGAAAACATGCAAAAAAGTAAGAAATCAGGAAGGGGGCAAACACTTTTTCACACCACTGTAGGTGATATTTCTCTGTTACTTTTGTCACTATGAGTGACCCTTTGCAAATACAAGTATTCATGTGATCCATTGTTGTTATAAATAAAGTGATTTTAGCGCCTTTAAAAACTTAAAAAACAACCACCACTAGCAAGTGTTTAATTGGAAACGATTATCTTTTTTAAGTCGTAAATGAAAATCTACATAATGAATGACCAAATCGCTCCACCAGCACCATCACCACACTTTGCACTCTGGCCACAGAGGGCCAGTTCATCCTCATTATGACAGACTGATGATGTTTTTCATTCAGTGCTAATGAACGAATTAAAAGGCCATTGTAATAACTGCAACTGCAGCAGCTCACTGCAGTTTCCCTTCACAAATTTGTCTCACTCAAAGCCACCACAACAGTTATTTAACCAGTGCATGAAACCCCAGCAGATACACATATACATGCAAACACACACACACAATGCAAGAATGACTTAAGACATTGGGTGGTTGGTGAAGTTAAATGTCGCTCTGTAATTTTGTCACGAAAAATACTGAAATAGCTCGTGGAGATAAAGACAACTGAGATATCATTCTATTCTTTCTCTCTCCCCTTTCTGTATGATGAATGTGTTCATGTATGCATGCATGTATGCATGTATGTCTTTGTCTGTGTACATTTCTTGTTTCATCACCTCCACATCCCACTATAGACCTCCTGTTCCTCCAGGGGCTTCAAGCCGGCCTCTCAGCTTCAGCAACAACATCACAGGTCGCTCCGCAAGACCTGCCCAGCAGGAAGTGAGATCATCATGGCTGTGAAACAGTCTCATTTTGAAAGGCTTTTGGTTCCTTCTTTCTGCTCGCCTGGCCACAGCCTTCGCCTTCACCTTAGGACCAGTCAACCATGGCCTCCGTTCCCTGCCTCATTTGCCGAATATAGTTTCTGCTCTGTCCAAGTGGTGGCAGGTGGGGGTGGAGGAGTTGTCAGGTCCAGCTATTCTCAGAGAGGAAGGAGCGCACGGGGGAAATACTATCACGGGGAGCAAATGCGCTCAAAAGGACGGGAGTCTTTTAGAGTCCTAGATTACATTTGCCAAGGTAATGAGACAGAACAAAAGCTGTCTAATATCAAGCTGTTCAAATGTATTCCTCATGTACTTAACACTGCCTTTTTTCCAGGCTGAGAACTGACAGTGATTATATTTTTCCTCTGTGAGAAACCTGGGAAAAATGTGATCTTGGTGAAGTTGCATTTATAATGAGAACTCACACATTTTTAAAAAAGGACACCTACGCTTGCACAACTACTTGTTATACTTTTAAGAAATGATATTTGCAACCCGTTTACTCATCACATACAGTAGCTTGGTCAGTGACCCTGTTACAGATGCATAAGGCATTCTTTGCTGTCTGAGATGCACCACACTTTCAAATGTTTTCAATGTAACCTCAGAGCAACTGATGTATTTTAAAGAGCTAGAAAGTGCTTGTAGAGAGGTGGTTGGGGTGGATGATTTAAACAAACACAGGACTTTCACCCAAGAGACCACTGTTTGTGTCCTTTGTGAAACCAAAACTCAACTTAATTTTAACCCAAACCATGATCTTTTCCTAAACCTAACCAAATAGTTTTAGTTGCCAAAACCTACATTTCCTTTGAACACAGGAGTTTATTTTGAAAGGACACTGTACACGTTACAACTATAGTCTGTATATAAAGATGAACAACGTATCTCCTCTTCCTGTCATTGTACAAAAAATTTCGTCATAATAAGCTAGAGTCTGCGCAGTAGCGATTGGGAAGTGGAGCAGTGGTATCGAGTCCCCCATACACCCGTCTGACCCAATTGCAAGCAGTGCCATTGATCACGAGTGCACAAAGCTGTCAATCATGACATCATATGCCCTTTTTATAGCATCACATAACTAATCAAAACCAAACTTATCATAAAATTATCATTTATGTATTTGACGTTTACATAGATTTTTTAGTTTGGCCCCTGTCTCATCACTGCAGCAGCCAGCCACCGTGGGGCAGTCCAGATGTTTTGGCTTCACTTTTGGGGAGCTGTCATGTTGTCCATATACAGCCATTGGAAATGACAAAAACTGTACATCTCCTGTTAACACAGAAGTTAGTGTATTTAACAAGCTGGGAGTGAGAACGTGTTGATATTTGACTATACAGAAGACTGTGACTAACCTGTGTGTTAAAGTGATCAGAGTTTCTTCTTTACAACATGTACAGAATGATTATTTTTGTTGGGCCATAAAAACTTTGCCCAAAACAGATTAGTATTTATTTAACACTAAAGTTCAAGTGACATCAATTCATGGAAACAGTGACACCTTGCCCTGTCCTTGCTTTCCAACCCCTTCTGAGCAGCTGGCCAGGCACATGGGCATGGGAGCGTGGCATGAGGAATGACATGTGTAATGGGAAGTGGCGTGACAATTAGGGTGCTTATGTGGTACTGGAGGTGGGCTGGGTGTGGAAGGGCAGCCAGGATTCCTGCTGTACTAAAAACTGGCATGATAGGTCACTCACACTCAATAAGACACACAACAAATCTCTTCCTGTGGGTCTCAACATTTTCCTGAGGAAGACCAGCATTTTACAAGGCTTTCAAATGAAATATCAGTCAGCAGGAGAAAATATTCAAATGACATTTTATCAAGATGAAAATGCTGTATTGCATTACTTAAAACATGTGACATGTTGCATGAAATTACTTTGTAGGAAAGAATCTGGACATCAGGGACCAAATACAGTTCACAGCCTCATCATACTGAGGCCCATTGCCAATTACACTGACAGGGACTTACCGGAAAAAAGGACAAAGCAATGATGAATTATGAGAATGATGAGGAGATGGAGGGAGGGAAGTCATCAGAATATAAAAGATGGAAAAAGATGAGGCTGAGAAGTCTAAGCATATATTTTTCCCCCTCAAAGGTATAACAGCTCATGGTGGCTCTTTGACCTCAGCAAACCACTTTCCTTTCTCTGCTGCAAAGAATCCTGATCCTGGGTGGTGACAGCACCCTGACACCCTGTCACCTCCCTGCTCCCTCTCCAAGAAGCTCCTTCGTTGTATGTTTCTCATCTCTGAGCCTCCAGAGCTGATGGGAGAACAACCCGGCACTGTCCTGTCTGGTGCCTCTGTCTGTTTACTCCCCCTCCATTTTCAACAGCAGCAGCCGTGGATAGTGTCATCTGTTGAGGTGATGTTTTTTTGTATGGTTGTTACAAGTTGGGTTAGATGGTGTGTTGAGAATTATTTTCACATCAGTAGCTATACAGTTCCATCAGTTACAGTATTTCCTATGTATAGATTTCGAGAGGGAACGCAGGGGACATGTCTTCCTCATTAAAAACATGAAAGTGGCAGAGGACATATACACCATAAATTGATGCTAAGAATAAACAAATTGGAGCATAAAAATTCACCAAATTGCAGGAAATTAAGTGTTTGATGGTCACAATTCTCTGGCAGAGGTCCCCCAAACCTCTTGTTTCATACAAAATCCACGCCCCTGCAGTATTTTCATGCTAATTCACAGCTACAGTGAAATTCACCTGTATTGTTTATCACAATTTTTTCCACAATCATATCCACTAAAATACTTACCTATTCACATGCATACATATACACTGCAAACTAAAACAGGGGCATAAATGCATGTGGGAATCAAGATGATTTATTTTCAGTCTGTATCCAAAGCTGTAGGATGAAAGATGAAATGCTATTAAATATTTGCACATACACTAAGAAAAACAAAAAACAATGCATGTGTGTACACAGGATGAAATATGATAACCACAGGCTGATCCTGCATCTGTGTATATGCACACCATGGTGCACAAATACTGGATTCTCACAATTAACAATAGCCACATCTCACAGTTCTATTTAGAGCTGAAATACATGTATCCCCATATATTCAATATATGAATAGACAACACTGTTTAATAAAATACTGTTCCATACCCATTGGTAGCTTTGCCACCTTCTACCTATGCCAATCCTCAATGCCTATGTGCAGTTTCACATAGATTGACCACATCAGATTATGTACAGCTTACCATACCATGACTTAGTCATACCAAAAATTAGAAGAAAAAAAAAACAAACATTCGGCCACAGAGGGAGCCACAGCGATCGGTCACATTTTAGCCATTTTTAAGCATTTTTCTGTTGTTATAGCGCCACCCAGTTGCCAATTAGAGTTAAATTTCTCCAGTCACCTTAGCGTCCTGTGCTAAATATCTACCAAGTTTAGTAACAATCCATATGGCGGTTAGGCCTAGGTAAGAAATTAGCTCACTAGCGCCCCCATTTTGTTTGATCGGGTCAATAATGGAGGGGTCCCCTCAGATTATGTGTGGTCATATGCCTACAAAGTTGCGTGGTGATCGGTGAAACCCTTGAGATGTTATACACCTTTATGTGATGAGCCACGCCCTCCGCAATGTTCATTGCCTTATAGAAGCTCAGTTTTAGTAAGTTTTCCAACTTTTGCCAAGAGGGAACTTTATATATTGGTCCCCAGATTATGTTCACCGAGTTTCATGCAGATCAGTCAAACTTCCTAGGAAGAGATCGATTTTAAGTGTTTTTCAAAAAATTCGAAATGGCGGAAAATCCATATAACTGTAAGTTATGGGGTCCTGAAGCAAATCTGTTCCTCATGAGGAGAGGCATCTTTGTGCAAAGTTTCATGTCTCTATGACATACGGGGCATAAGATATGGCGATTCAAAGTTTGCCATTTCAATCGGTTGCTATAGCGCCCCCCTTTGGCCAATTGATGTAATATTGCTTCATTCGCATCCTCCCATGACCCTCTACCACTGTGCCAAATTTCACATGGATTGACCAAGTCAGTGAGGAGAAAAACGTGGAACAGAGACACAGACAGAGACACCCACAGACAGAGTTTTCGTCATTATAGTAAAATAGGATTACCGTACTTTAATCTGTGAATATTAAGCATGATTCCCCTTAAAAGATTATGAATCTACAAGTTGTTACTAACTCTTTACTAACAATGGATAGAATACTAGACTTCACCTTCAAAATGTCACTGGAATTAACACATACTGACCAGGAAGAGACTCAAAATGACCACATAGAGACACAAAAAGGACCACAAGGAGACACAACAGAACTGCAGACACAAAATAACTACAAAAATGGGCAAAACAACCAAAAGGAGAAACAAAATGACTACAAAGCAAAACAAAAGGATCAAAACAAGACACAAAATTACCTTAGAGAGACCCAAACAGCTTCAAAACGACACAAAGCAACCACAAGGACAAACAAAATGACTACAAGGGGCCACAAAACAACCAGAAAATAGGCACAAAATAACTACAGAGTGACACAAAATGGCGACAAAGGGGCACAAAAAACCAGAGGAGACACAAGACTACATCAGTAAGACACAAAATTACCTCACAGAAACTCAAACGACCCCAAAAATTAAAAATAAATAAATGAAAATGCCCACAGAGATGCAAAACTACCACAGAAGTCTGTGTGTTTTGGTCCTGTGTTGGAGATGTTGTGTGGCCCTTTGCATATCTGTGCCCAGGGGCTGAACGCCTCAAAATCCATCCATACTAATAACCAAAATATGACACTGTTATAATTTACCCATCAGTGAAAATATATTAGGCTATTAAAATATTATCAGATGAATCTTTGGTCCTGAGCATGGTGGACCTATGTTGAAGGTTAAATGTCTCCTCTATAGGCAGTTTTCTGCCAGTACTTTACAACAGTTCAATTTTTTCTAAGCCTGTACAGTATGGGGGGCATGCTGTTCTTTAGACAGCAGAGCAGAATGGGAGGCTACGGTACAGAGGCCTCACTCTAGGGGTCTAGGGTTTTGGCAGCAGAATGTGTTTACATTGTAATTAGGACTTAATTGTCCTAATTAGAATCCCCAAACCCTGATTACTCAAAGCCTTGCAACCTACTGAGCCAAACGACCTGACTTTGTTTCAGTCATCAACCTAGACACCCTGCATAATGCTTGTTCCAAGAGTATGGTGTAATATTCATATCATTTTCCAAAAAGGCTCTGATGACTATGAAGTGACTACTCAGAACTGTCCAGGGAGCATTGAGAAAAATGGATTTCCTGGAAATGTGTTTCTTGCCTAAGGTTGAGTATATGTTAACAGAGGCAATCGTATGCACAAGCCTGTATGCAGAGAGGAAGTCTTTGTCACAAACTACATCCTACAGGAATCCTCTATTGATTTTTATTGAGCAGAGTTTATGAGATCAATTTTCATGCCATCACATCACATTTTCCTTTCTCTGCCTCCATACCATGTCCCCCTTTTTGTTCCTTTGTCTGATTCTCCGTCTCTGTCTTTTCCAAAATCAATGTCATGGGCATCTGTCCTGGCCTCTGTGGGGAAGGAGGGGAGGGGGGCAACAAGTGGAACATAAACACACCTGTCTCCCTCACCCTCTCTACCTGCCCTCATGGGGCTGCTGGGCAGAAGGCCCCATCAGCGGTCCATCTGAGCCCTGTAACCAGCACTGCCAAGCCCAGCTCCCAGTAGAGCACACTGGGCTGACACTCCAAGCGGTGTGCAGGGACGTCAGGCAGGCTGGCCGGGGCCGGCTGGCTGCTGCCGCTGTGCTGGAGGGAAGCATGGAGCATGTCAAACCACAGCCAGTCTCTCCTGGGGCTTCGCACGGCTGGACGGGCCTGACGCTCTCAGGCGCATGGGGCTGAATCGATCCACAGCCAAGTCACGAGAGGCCACCACACATCAATGATAGCAAGGAAGGAGCATAGCAGAATGTGCTCAGAGCCTTTAAACTGGGACTTTTGACATACTGTACTTCCACGTCAGCCTTTCACTTTCTACATTTTTGTCCTACAGCTTTTGTGATGTTATTGTGAAAGACATCTGCAGATTCAAACTGAAATTGAAATTCAAAGTTTGTTTTGACTAGTCTACTTAAAGTCTTAGGTCATACTTGCCATGAAAAACAAATTAAAGACTATTAATTTTCCTGCGGTGTAAGCATAGTTTTGACCAAACTGTAAGCACTCTTGTTAAAAAACACACTTATTGAAAAAGGATGAAAGATGATTTTTTTTTTTTTTGCAGTGAAACCGCCTACATTATTATTGTTCTCCAGGGATTGGGCAGACAATAAAAATAGTTCACAGCCGCACAGGCCGTTAACCAGCTGCAGGCTGCAGATCACAGTTAGCCAGTGCTTAAGCCTAGTTTATGTTTGCCACTGTGTCAACGTCACAAGGTTTACATGCCAAAAAAAGACATCATCACGTCTTACGCGTCAAGGGCAAACTCTTGCAGCACTTGGTACTTCATTTCAACATGGATGCCTTTAAAGGAAAGACAAGCCTCGCAGGATTGGTTGATAGACATGTTTACAATTATTCATGGAGACCACAGGGACAGTCAAATGGCCATTCTTGGAAAGAAGTAGCCACACCAACCTGGTCTCACTCCGAAGTCGTCGAAATCCGGCACTTGGGCAGGGACTTGCAGCATCAGACCCTGACAAAAAAAAGCCATCCCTTAAAGGGGAAGCTCTGTTTTTACAACCTGGACCTTATTTCTGGCATTAAATACGGTTGTTTACTCACCCAGATAAGTTTGGTGTCATTTGGAGTCCTTCGGAAGATATTTAGATCCACGAGAGCCGCGTACATCCAACTCGTTCATTTCACCAATATGTTTTTATGAATCGCTAGAGTTACTTGTCATCATCATCCTGGTCATTTATACTGCGCTACTAACGTCTGACCTGGATGATGTCATCCAGGCGTGCTGCGCGCGCGCGCCGCCGCACACCTGCAGCACGGCTCTGTTTACAGCTGGAATTTACTACTGTTAGTTTTTTGAAACATGGCTGAATATTTGTCAGATTTTGAGGTTGTGGATGACGACTTTGAATACGATGGACGTCCTTACCGTTTTGAGCCAGAGTATACGGATGAGGAGCTCTTTGAAAGGAGGATGCGGAGGCAGAGAGAGGAACAGCTGGCCAGAGAACAACAAACCGCTGCACATCCGAGAATAGATGCTAACTGGTGGTGTTCTTGTGGAAAGTGTTCCACTATGCCAACAGAGGAGGAATGCCTTTGTTGCTCCGAGTGGGATTTGAGGCCAGGAGACACACGTCTGGATGTCTCCAGAAATGACTGTCTCACAACTACAGAGGATTTCACTTCTATGATCAACCGGGCTGTTGTAGAGACTTTTTTTTTGTGTCCCAAAAGTAAACTGGAAGACCCAGCCAAAGCCTGCAGGACCGAACGGGCAACTTTCGATTGAGTAAGTAGCCTACACAGCTGCAAAAATTGTTTATTTTCCTTGAATTTGTTTGCTTGATAAGTAAATAACTATGAGCATTTACATTTCTTTAGTTTCTTCTCATCGCTTGTGTAGAACGGCCCACTGCACAAAAAGCAGAGGCACTTCTTATGCAAAACATGAATTTATTATTACATAGTGCTCAGTGACAAAAAGTGAGAAACAGAAAGGTGAACGTTTCGGTGGTCAGAGGTTAGTAGGTCAGTATAAATGACCCGGATGATGACGACAAGCAACTCTAGTGATTCATAAAAACATATTGGTGAAATGAACGAGTTTCACGGCAGATAATGTGTTATTTAGAGCCTCATTGTCGGTGCCCCGATCATTCCCACTATATGGATGTACGCGGCTCTCGTGGATCTAAATATCTTCTGAAGGACTCCAAATGACACCAAACTTATCTGGGTGAGTAAACAACTGTATTTAATGCCAGAAATAAGGTCAAGGTTGTAAAAAACGGAACTTCCCCTTTAACATTGGCGTGATATGCAGCTGGTTGCCGTTATAGTTTAATGGCGCTCGGCAATGTCAGTGGGAAACACGGACAAAAGTTGAGGCGGCAAAAGTCCAAGTATGGCGGGTGGAAAGGGTGGTGGATGGGTCCAACACAAACCGACCTTCACCTGGGAAACAGTGTTCATGTTCCATAAGATTCTAAAGCCAAACCCTGTTCTTCTCTCCTAAAACCAACCACGTGAGTTAGTTGTTGGAGGAGAAAAACGCCAGTTTGCAGTGTTGTACTGATGTAGTGTGTTTATTTTGAAAGAGACACGGTATAAACTTTAAATACCTGTGAAAACTGAAGTGTATTTTGAAAGAAGACAATACATGTAACAGGCAGAACTTGACACGGCGTCCCAGAAAGTCAACAACCAACACACCCAGGCTACCTTTCATGTCGTATCTGGACGTGGAAAGTCCATGACCAAACGTCAATATGTGATGAGGTCAGAGTGAGAATGTGTTGACCACACTGAGGAAAGATGAGGCTTGTCGTATGGCCTGAAAGAACAAGAGAGACTGCTGTAAAAGCTAAAAAAACTCTGTGACAACCTGGGGGGACACAAAGCAGTACAAAATAATACGAAATAGTTTTTCGAAGCATAATACAATGAGCAATGTATGAAGCAAACACCTTTCTGCATGCTCATCAGTGTTGGGTAAGGGTTACTTTAAAAGTAATCAAAGTATGTTATTGCGTTACTTTTTAAAAAAGTAACCAGTAGGGATGGGTCACAATTTTTGAATTTTCGAATAGTCGTTTTATTTTGAAAAATCGATTTTTTTAATGCGACTATTACTATTCTCCGTCTTATTTCCCCCCTTTATTTGACATGCAATTCAGCTCCTAACCGCACGAGGGCAGTATAGGATTGCTACAGCGGTGTGAGATGGGCTACCAGCTAGTTTGATGCTCTTCTACAAACAGGAGAAACATGCAGAGACTACTACAGTCATCAAAAAGTTCTGTGTGGAACAAC
>NC_065513.1:15721428-15911326 GCF_006386435.1 Epinephelus moara
TGAGATCCAATTCTCCCATCACAGCTGTCACTTTGACCAGTAGAAACACAGAACGATCTGCTGCCGTAGACAACTGTATGACAACAACACCCCAGCGTTTTTAATATTTCCTCTAGGGATGTTACCACACAGAGTAAAAGGGGGAAATGATGGTGTGAAACAGCAGAGGCACTTTGTCAACCCGCTGAGTTTACGTTACTGTCATTAGCATCAAGCTAGCAAACAATGGTACATCCTCACGGTCGGGCATAAAGTAATAACATTAACAAATAGCGGCGGGGCTTTTACTCACCACAACTGCAGAGGCTCCCAGCTTCATTTGAAACAAACTACATTATAGACGGTCCGTTATTTATTAATCCCGCTGTGTGTTTATATATTTACTTTTTATCCGCTCCGTTGTGTTTGTAAAGTTAACATCACCGTCATTTCAAACTCAACACTTGTTTCAAATTAAAAGCCCCTTATAACCTCGACTGAGAGAATCCCTCCATTTTATAAATAGGCTTTTATTCTGAAACATTTGTCAGAACTTCCTGTGGAAGATACAGTAGCTTGATAGTTTACTTATGGCGTTTTAAATGTAGCTCCTGCCATCTGCTGACGCTTTTAGATGACTACAACAACATGTCGGCTGGCACATGAACAGACACAGTGACTCAGATAATAGTGAAAGTGATAAAAATAGGACAAGAATAACCCGATGACATCACACACGCCATGAAAGACGACCGGGGATAATAGAGTGTGCCAGTAAACCCGGAACTCCGTTAGCGCTTTTAGCACTTCCGGTTCTCTCGTCTAAAAGTCAATACATTTTTTTAATGGGATTTTGGTAAAATGCCTCAAATAAGGTCTGTGGTTAACAAAAGCTTAAGCAAGTTTCAGGTTTTGTTCTATGACAAACATGTCAGTAAACACCCTACTTGTGAATTTTTAAGCTTTTACGTGTCTTAAAAAAGGCGGTTGCTAACAAGTTGCTCAATACGACTACAAACCCTGTCGGGGACATTAAACGTCATCAACCCCGAAAGGGGCCGAAATCCGATTTCCCCATTATACAGACAAACAAAGCGGCCGAAATCAGTTGAAAGCTTAGTGGCGGTGACATCAAGAGTCATGCGACCGTGGAGTAGTCACGTAGTCCATTAAAGCCTAACATTAGCTTTTTACTTCTGGCGATCGCATTTAAGCTTCAAATGCGGTATGAAAGGTGTTCATATGTGAAGATTATCTCGCTGAACAAAACCTGTAAGTATCATAAACTTGTGTTAGCCACAGAGCTTATTTTCTGACATAATCCAAAACGCAATGCAAAAATCACATTCACTTTCTCTTCCGGGAACCAGCGCAATGCTAAACTTCTGGGTTTTGACGTCAGACCTGGCACACTCTATTGGTGTGTACCAGCGCATGTACCAGGCATAATAGAAGTCCTGAGTCCACGTAGCGAGCCACAAGCTCCGTGGCTTCTTTCAGACTGATAGGTTTAACGTTATCTCCGTTATTAGAACCAAACGACAGCCGTTGCTGTTTCAGAGCTGAAGGACCAGCGTTCTAAAAGTAACGGAAGTAACTGATGTCTTGTTTGAAAATGTACTTAAGTATTTGATTACTCAAACAGCAAACTAACGCATTAGGTTACTCATTACTGCAAAAAGTAATCAAAGTACTCTAACGCGTTACTTTGCAGTTACTTTGTAACGCGTTATACCCAACTCTGATGCTCATATATATAATTCAGATATTATTTTGACTTTAATACTTTAATACAACAAATAGCCTACATCTTTCCTGTTTTAAACCCACCTTCAACCAGGAGGTAGGAGAGCAGGAACCCTTAACATGCTTCTTTGCATCTGCAGTTGCATTTATCTTTGTCTCAGGTGTGAGACAAACCTCATTTCATTTTTTTCTTTTGCTAAAATGCTAAATTAATGGAAGAAAAAACACAGGGACAGCCTCTCAGTGTGTGATCTGTGCTTAGCCCACACCACTCGCTCACATCATTTAATGAACCAAGTCCTCTCACTAATGAGGCTAGCAAAGGACTCAGGGGTCAAGTTCTCTCTCTCACACACACACACACACACACACACACACACACACACACATATACACACTTTGTCTTCACTGACGCTCATTTCTGAAGCTCTGTATAAAAAAAAATATCCTGGCGGTAAAATTTAGAGGCCCTTAGTTAATTAGTAAGGACAGGTCAGAGTCTCTTCATTAGACTTAAGTTCATTAACCTTCCATGACACCGGGCGATGAAGTGCCTTTTTCATATCACATCATTGTGGGAAATCACACCTTTGTGACCTCAGAAGGTGCCATCTGCCATGTTAGCATTATCAAGGCTGAAATTGTCTGTTACATGTTCTGATAAATAATGATGCGAGATGATTAGCTGAGTCATGTTTGAAGCTGCTGTGAAGTAAATGCAGGGAATATTAACAGCACTAGAGATCATTTTTCATATACTGCCATCATGTTACTTAGCAACATGCTCAAAAACTATGATGCTGGGGAGAATATATGATTATTTTTATTGGTATGAATTATAAATTAACGTGAGTAATAACAGTGAACCTTGGCCTCTCATGGCTTCTTGTCTAACTATCTGACGCTGTGCTGCCTAACTGAGGCAGAGTATAGAAGCGGATTCCGACAGCCAATCAGCATTGGAGGGGTTCTGTCCTGACAGGAGAATCTCTTTGTAATTTTGAAGCAGATTATTTCGAATATAAAGCAAATAAACACTGTTACCCTACAGTCTGAGGTAGACATTCTGGTGATGAGTCTTGTATCTGTGCATCTGAAGGCATCCTTCACTGAGAGGCATACACAATCACAAGAAAATAATGCTGACATGCCCGCACACACACACACACATACACACACACACACACACACACACACACACACAATCAGATTCTCCATCTCTGCAGGTGCTGTCATGGGCCCACTCTTCAGCCTCCCATCTTTTCCCCAGCTCTCCTCTTCTTCCTTTGTTCCCAGACTGCACACCGACATGTCCAGGTCTCGCCTCTGGGGAGTTTAGCCTGGCAGGAGGCTTGTTTTCAGAGCTTTGCTCTTTTTTCCCTTCCTCTTCTTCTCCTTTCTCCTTCCTGGGTTTTTTCGTCTGTACCGGTGCTGGCTAATTACCGGCACATTCTCCTCCTGCCAACAGCGTGCTGCTGCTGCTGTCGAGCACCTACCCGCCTCCCACCCTCCTCACCCTCCACCACCTCCCCCACTCCTCTGTTTCTCTCTTCCTCCTCAGTAGGAGAGAGCGGAGAGAGGAGGTGGAGGGGAGGGCCGGGGTACAGATGTGTATTAATGAAGCAGTGAAGGGCAGGGGGTGACTCATAGAGAGGGGAAGAGAGAGGGAGGGAGAGAGGAGCAAGAGGCTATTTGCATGCAGAGACAACGAGATTCACCACTTCTACAATGCCTTTCTCTCCCTCTCTGTCTGTTTCTCTCTCCCCCTCCACATCCTCTTCCCATCATCATGCATTCTCTCACTTTCTACCTCTCTCCCCCTCTCTCTCCTCTACCTCCTTGCCTCTCTCCTTTGCTCTCCGGCTTGCTGCCACTGCTGATTTGAATAATTCAGCACAAGCCGGTATTCTCCAGGGCCCCATTGTCTGTGAGCGGCAGGAGAATGAGAAGGAGAGAGATAGGGAAAGAGAGGGGAAAAAGAGAGAGAGATGGGGGGGGGAGTAGTGCAGGGCAGTGTGTGTATGAGTGTGTGGGGGAGGTGGGAGGTCCATCCTGCCTGCTTTCACCTAGCTGTGGCGTAAATCAGCACTAATGAGGTAGAGGAGGAATACCTAGGCCTCGCAACAGACTACAGAAGCCTTCGCCAGGCACTAATGCACACAGGTAGTCACACATTTAGCAGTCCACATGCATACAGCACCTCTATAACCTTCACTGCTCTGCTGTGTTTCGGTTATTGACTTGTTGCTAACCCTCACTCCCATGTGTGCTCAACTCGGCGCATGTTCAATGTCATCCTGCAGGAGGAGGAATATTGGCAAAGAGAGCAATGGTCCCAACAAACACAAGAAAAACAATCAGTGTAAGTAATCAATAGTGCTGCGTTAAGGTCATATGTTTGCAAGTGGTCAGCAAACACTTAAAACTGTTGATGCATTTGCATGAATCACAATGAATTCATCATGGAAAGGGAAATTAGGGAAAATCATAATGACACCAACTGGCACTGACTAATTGCTGGCACACTTGCAGCTTTTTCTCCTACCATATATACCCAGTGGTTCTATAATTTAAAAGCTATCATAAAGTTTGCTCATGGAGTGTGCGTCTCCTCTCTGGAGGATTTTCTGATGTAATACTTTTCTCATGATGTTATGACCATTTGTAGTTTTTACAGCTGCACAGGGAAGAGTAAGGATTGCACCATGGATGGATTACTGAAAAGCCAACCGGGCTCAGGCCCTGGGGTCTTAAGTGTCAGGGCCCCCTGCGGGCTTCACCTGCAAAATGTGACTCAAATTAACACGCTCCAACCATGAAAAGATTAAAAATGACCACAAAGAGCTGCAAAGGAACTACAAAGAGACACAAAACAACGACAAAGACTCAAAAAACGACCAAAAAAGACACACAATTATATCAAAGAGACACAAAATGACCAAAAATTACACACAGTTATCTAACAGAGATACAAAACAACCAAAAAAAAAATACAGAAATGTACCTTAACGGGACACAAAATGACCTGAAAGAGACACAAAACAGCCACAAATAGATGCAAAGCAGCTACCAAGAGACACAAAATGATGGAAAAAGAGTCACAGAATGACCAAAAAAGACACACAATTATCTCAAAGGGTAACAAAATGACTATAAAGAGACATAAAACAACCATAAGGGCACACAACATGACCACAAAGGGAAGCAAAACCACAAAAAGACACATAACAACTACAAGGAGACAAAAAAATAATAGAAAAAAGAGGCAAACCACCTCAAAATCTGCGTGTCTTGCTCCTGTGTAGGAGAGGTGGTGGGGTCTTTTGCATATCTGTACCCAGGAGCCTATTGTCTCATGATCCGCTCATGGATTGCATATTGAATGTACTACAAAAAAAGAATATCACAGACCATGATTTGACTTTTCCTCCCTTCCCAGAAATAGATCATCCACTTCAGATTGAACCCTGAAAGACTGGAGGCCCAACCCAAACTGCTGAGTACACAGGAAACAACAGATGCTCTCTCATTCTGTCTCTTTAGTTCTCTTTGACTTCTGCACTTTCTTTTACTGTTGAACCTCCTTGATCTTCACCTTACATCTTACCTTCTGTCGCCCTAATCCCTTACTCATTCCGCCCTCTTTCTCACTATCCACCCACTGACTGTCATAAGGGGGGGTTGCGAATCACTGTCCCGCCCATGGGAACTTCCCCACACGACAGGCGCAACACAAAGACTGGACTCAGATCAGCTGAATGTGACAAAGCTCCAGAGACTGTAGTGTATGCTGCAGCTTCTGCTTACACCCTACTGGTGATTTGTTCCCATAAGAAAATATGTCAGTAATAGCTACACCTTCATGAATATGGACCAATGTGGAAGCTTTGTACTGTCTACACAGTGACTTCAGTCAAGTACCTCTCTCTTAGGAGATGACATACTAGCCTGTCAGATGTAGGGTTTTTTAGTTTCTCAAAAAAAAAAAAAAAGAAAGAAAGAAACATATAACGTCTAGACATCAAAGGAATG
Source organism: Epinephelus moara (assembly GCF_006386435.1). Classification (NCBI taxonomy): domain Eukaryota; kingdom Metazoa; phylum Chordata; class Actinopteri; order Perciformes; family Serranidae; genus Epinephelus; species Epinephelus moara. Next base: position 15,727,186 of record NC_065513.1, read on the forward strand.
ACGCAAATGTTGTGAAAGGGCTTTCTTTTGTAAGTCTTGTGAACTTGCTGTCAGGCATCGGTAAAACGTGCATTCTAAACCGTTTGGGAGTGTAGATTCAAAACTAAGTATTGCACATTATTTCTATCAGCGCAGCGTTAGTTCTATATTTGGCTCCTGTGGGTGAAGAACTCAATAAAAAACAATGAGTATGGGGGAGGCATGATCACAAGGGGTTTTTTTTGTTTTTATATAGAGGAACTGATTCCCTGGGTACATTTTACAACTGTAATAATGTAATCTGGGGAACATTTATTGGGTTGTTTGTCTGAAATAACAAGCTAACAACGTGTTAGATAGGCTCAATTAACCAGCGAATCACAAAACCAGCGTAATGTCGGTGCCTTCTCCTCATTTTCTCTTTTCTCAATTTCTGCTTGTTTGCTATTCTCCACCCCCATCTAGTTAAGAAGTCTAAACCATGAGGGTTTGTTTTTTTTAGCCATCGGGAAAAGAGGGAAGACTTTACCTCACATTATCAAGCTTCACATGATGAATGAGCGTAATGGTCAAATAATCAGCTTCAGGAATTTGCTCAATGAATCAAACTCGATCCCTTGTATAATTTTACTCAATGAGTGGAAAGAACAGAGAAAAACTTTTCACTGTTTGCACTCCGGGCCCTCTCACTTTGTCTGCGGTCCCTCATCACTCGCCTCGTCAAAAGCATTGGGCGAGAGGAGGGTGGAATTCCTCCAGGCGAACTGCAAATTTGAGAGACACATCAAGTGAAATAAAAAAGGGAAAGAAAAGGCCCGGCGAAGAGAGAGACAGAACTGTAATAAATGTAAATGATGTTACAGCCTCTATGGCAATCACGGTTTCGCTGGTATCTGGTGTGTGGCTGTGTGGTCAGAATTATGAATTCAGTCATCGTCATGGCCATCAGGGAGTTATATAGATAAAGGGAAAGGAGGATACAAAAAGAAAGAAAGAAAGAAAGAAGGATATTCGACATCTGTTATGCAGCTGGGAGTATTTCTAAGGGATGCCAGGAGAAAAAGGAATTAAACACATGGAGGAGGAGGGGACGCTCAGGGAAAGCTGGGAGAGAAGAGAAATGCGGGATCCAAAATGGCTGGACTGGATTAAGATGGCAGGAGTGCAAAAACACCTTTTTATTTACACACTCATATCAGCCTGGTTGTATATCCATGTCAAACCGGACTGATCTCTCTGCCATGATTAACTTCGGAAGTCTAGTTGAGAACTTGACCTTTATCGTAAAAGCTCTTTTTACGATAAAGGTGAAGCAATTTGCACCTTGTGTAAAGTTTCACCTCATGAGTGGTAATTGTACAGCAATGTCAGGGTTCATGTATCAGCAATCTGTAGCTGCTGAATGCAAATTCCAAGTCCTCATCCTCCAACAGCTTCTCAACAGCTGTAAAGTGGCAGAGAAAATAGGGCCACACACACAAACACACATTGTGCAGCAGAGTGGGGGCCTCGCCGCGAGCTTGGCCGAGCTGCGTCACTCCTACAGGCCCTGACAGTAATCAGGAGGAGAAGTGAATGCTGAGGAAGTGTCAACAGAAACAAACCCTGTGCTTCGTTTAGGCCAGATTGAACTGATAGCTCATTGCCAGTGACATAATTTAGATGAATGGTGGGTGCAATCCATCAGAAGAGTATCGCTGGTGCTGGTGCGAGTGCGAGTGTGGGGAAGAGGAGGGTGTGCGACCCTTTCCGTGCCTGGCTGCCAGTAGGGATCCCATTACCCTACACCTGTTAACAACACCAATCCCCTTGTATAAACAGTAAAGTGATCCTTTTATCGAAGGCGGGGGGGACGCAAAGAGACAGACGGAGAGAGAATGTGGAGAATGTGAGAGGAGAAGGAGGAAAGAGCTGAGAGGAGAGATGAAGAGGTGGAATAAAGAAATGTTTTCTTGTTTGGTTTTAGAGAGACTAGCACCCCTGGACATGATGGATGAACCCGGGGTCTGGATAGACAAGTCATGGACAGATGGCTCAGACACACACTCCAATCACAACACAGCAGCCCCCAGACTAAAGCAAGAGGGACATCTAGTGGTCAAGAGTTTAACTCCACCACAACTACATATCCCTCCTTCTGGCACTGGTGGAAATTTAATCAAGAAATCTCAAGCAAACATTTTAAATGTCAAGTTTCAAACCTGGAAAATTTTGAAAATATTTATTTATTTACCTTAATATCGTGCCATGAAAAGATTAGTCACAGCAAATATCAATTTAACTCTTCAGATAAGAACACATACCTGATTTCAGATGTGAGAAAAACATTTCTTGCAAATCATGACAATTTATAGTTATTTAAGTGATTGAAATAATTAAATAAAATGGATGAATATACCCAGCACTTTAACATACTGTGTATGTGGTTGCTGTTGGCAGGGTAGAGTGTACATGTAATAGTCTTGGCTGAGGCACTTCTGAGTGATTATTCCCAGCAATGTGTTAACATTTATAATTAGAGAGCCAAATATGCTCTATGTGATGGCTGTACAGTGGGCTTCATTTGTTGGAATCAGTCCTCAGTTTCAAAGATGCAAGACAAACACCAAGACACAGAGTAAAAAAAAAACATGTGATACCTTTGTGTAGAGAGGGTAGATATGTTAATTTCTTGAGACAACCAACGTTGACTTTAATTAATTTTAATTTTTAAAAAAATGCAGATTCATGCATGCTTTGTATACGTCTTTATTAATCATCCCCCATTCCTTTCTTTCTTGTGTTGTAATGTGGCACAAGCTAATCTCATTCCTCAAGTTTTTCTGCATATGCTCTGAGTTTTGTGCAACAAAGATGACCAATCTGCCATGAAACATATGGTCATTCATCGGGATATAGAGAAGGATTGTTACAGCAGGCAAGTGGGCATTATCTGCCACTGAAAGGAAATTTTTAAGTAGAGTTTTTTGGGGGTTGGGGGCATTATTATCCCTCAATGAATGGCTCATGCAGAAAAAATGAAAAGAACAACTATTGGGTAAAAGCAATTGCGTCAAGCAGTAGACTAATTGCCCTTTTTCAGACAGTGAAAATAATAGGCCAAAAAATCAAAAGCTGTCCAAAATTTGACTAAATTACCCTCCTATAGCTGGAGAGAGGGTTTATATTCATCACTGGGTAATAATAAGAGTCGGAAAAACACAGAGCAGTGACCTGGCAGGTTTTAAGGTAACCATTACCTATTTGATAGCTTTGGGGGCCACAACCATCTGCCTGCTTTTGTCATTATTGTTCACTTTTCACTGTCAACTTGATTTATGTTGGAGAAAGCAAATAAGGCTGTTTTCATGGCTGTTTTTCAGTTAGTTCTTTCCAGCTACAGTTTTACATCATTTTCTACTGCCTTAACACAGGTGAGGAGAGTTACAACAGCACGCTGACTGAAGTGTGGACAGACTCCCCTCCTCTGCTTTTGAGAGCTGGCCGTGTCTCCTGCTTTCCATCTGTCAAACTCATCCTATTGTGAAAGATCTACTCAGTATTTCAGTGAATTCTGTTTTGTTTTGGAAAAGGATTCAACACAAAGACCTAGTCTGTTATAAATAACTGTAACGACCTGCTATTAAAAAAGGAATGTGTATGAAACATAATGGCCTGGGTGTGAGTTAAGAGCATGGATCCCTTTGTCATCTGTCTGTTAGAGCTGTAGCTACTGACAGGACGTGGTTAGCTTAGCGTAGCATAAAACAGGAAGCAGGAGGGAAACAACTAGACTTCTCTGTCCAAAGGTTACAAAAAGTTACCAGCACCTCTAATCTCACTAATTAGCTCGTTATATCTCTTTGGTTTAATCTGTGCAAAAATAGAAGTGTAAAAACGACACCAGGTTTGACATATGATGGTATTATGTGATGACTAATGATATCTCAGGAGTAGTGACTCGCTGGACTCACCGCTAGTCAACACATTCTCACTCTGGCCTCGTCACACATCGATGTTTGGGTCATGGACTTTCCACATCCAGATATGACGCAAGAGGTACCCTGGGTGTGTTGATTGTTGATGTTCTGGGACAATGTGTCAAGTTGTGCCTGTTACATGCATTGTCTTTTTTCAAAATACACGTCTGTTTTCACAGGAAATTCATCGTTAACATACTGTGTCTTTCAAAATAAATGCACTACTTTGGTACAACACCGCAAATGTACTTTTTTTTTTCCTTCAACAACAAGCGCACATGGTTGGGTTTAGGCAAAAAAAACACATGGGTTGAGGAAAAAACAACAGGGTCTGGCTTTATAATCTTACAGGATGTGAACACCACTCTCCTAGGTGAAAGTATGTTTGTTGGACCCATCCAACACCTCCCACCCACCCTACTCGGCTTTCACTGCCTAACCTTTCGTTCTTGTCCCGCTGCGTTTCCCTTGACGCTGCCGAGTGCCATTAAACTATAACAGCAATCAGCCGCGTACCATTCCGACATTAAAGGATGGCTTTTTTCGTCAGTGTCTGACGTCAAAAGTCACTGCCCAAACACCAGATTTCAACGACTTCAGAGTTGTGCTAGTTTACTGGGAACCTTCAGTGTCAAAAAGATTCCTGGTTTTTGTATGGACTAAACCTACAAGATATAAAATGCTATTTGACCTATCCTAAGTCCTGCCCCTCTTAATTACTGTTCATACGTTGGACAAGCTAGTCATTATGTCATATTCTGGCAAATTAAAAAGTAGCCTAAATCAGCAACCCTTGCTGACAGTACCATGGTGCTAAATCTAAAACTTGCATTGCCTTAATGATCAGCAATATAATAACGTGATGAACATAACATTATGTTTGTTTATACCTGAACTAGCAGAGATGGCTGTGTCTGAGAGGCTTTGAGCCAGGCATCAGCAACATGGAGGAGATCAAATTTCAGTAGTGGTGGGAGTGAGTGTGTTTGTTTATGAGACAGATGATGTGTTTGTGGTGATGAGAGGCAACAGGGCGGAGTCTCGCAAGAAAACAAAGACTGCACTAATATGGCAACATTTTGGATTTAAAGCTGACAAAAGAGGTTTTGTGGCTGCAGGCAACACGGCGCATTGTTTAGGGCTGAATTTTGTCAGACAGCCTGTTTCTTTATATAGCCTACCTGTTGCTTGCTTTGAAAGTGTTGCATTGGATGAGGAATGGCTGATTCATGAATTACCTTGGCCTACACAATGCCTTCTTATTTCACGACAAGAAAAAACAACATAGGTGTCAGCTGGCTTTTAGGTAGTTTGCAAGGGAGCTGAAAATTTCTAGTAAGGTACGTGACCATGCTAATAACAAACTTGGCTAGGCTACTTGCTCTTAGTTAAATTGTGTGTTATTTCCAGTAAATATTACAATATAAAATGTGTTTTCTGTTTTAAAGGTAACATTAAAAAATGTCAAAAGAGCTCCAGCAACTTAAAGGTAACATTAAAAAATGTCAAAAGAGCTCCAGCAACACTTGTGGTATGGAAAAGAAACTTTTAAAGTTTCTTTTCCATACCACAAGTGTTGCTGGAGCTCTTTTGACATTTTTTAATGTTACCTTTAACTCCATGCACCTTGTGAATCGGTGAAGTTGTGCCAGAAACCACTTTCTACCTTAAAGGTAACATTACAAATGTAGCAAGATAGCAAATAGGCTATTCACCCATCATTTAGTGGTTATGTCTCCGGTCTGACCTCAACCACACAGCTGATATTTACGTATATTTATGTTCCACTGGGGAGTGAATGCTGAGTTAAGTGCTGAAATTTGGTATACCGGTCTGGTCAGGTTCTTAAACTTTTTCAAACTGCTTTGAAAAAGTTTTCACTGGTCAAACCCTACTGGAAAGTACTCAAAAAACATACAGTCCGACAGAATAGCAGGATGGTGCACCGTGCACCAAAACATGCAGGACATTTTGTTACGATGGTGATAGCGTATTGTTTACAAAGAATTAAATAAAATGTATTGAATAAATTAATTTCATGTTTATTATTTTTTTCCAGTAATGACCAGTAATTGTCCAGATCATCCATGTTTTTACCTTGTTTTAGGTAGCTACATATCATCTGCTCGTGTAAATTCATTGTAGAGGACAGCAAAAAAATGAAAAATATTTTACCTTTGAATGGCAATACCATCTACCCTTCCCAATGCTGGTATTCTCTGCTGGCCTCACCTAATTTTACCTTCTTGCTCTCATCCACTAAGATGATAACTGTTGTGCCCTTAACTGTCTTCCTGATTCCATGTGAATGCAACATTACACATAATTCATGCCAACTTAAATTATATCAGCTACCAACCTATCATTAGCAAGCATTTTTCTAATATCGGCTAACTTAGGATGTGATTTTACAATGTCACATGTCTGTGAAGATTGTGACGGTCCCCGGGCACATTTAGACGAGCCTAGCACAGAGCATAATAGTAGGCTATAACAGGAAAGGAAAAAGTTAACTGAGGTTGTGCTGAAGCTTGCTCACCTGTTACTTTTACTGTTACTACTTTGGATGTGCTGGTCATGGATGTATTAAGAGAACTGGATACAGTGATGAACATGGGCCCCCGCTCATTCCTATGAGTTGCGCAGAGGCACGTGATGCCAAAATGGTTCAACTGCCATGTATAAAATTAACCGAAGGATTCAGGGATTATCTGCACTGTACCTCCGCACTGTGTGGCCCATAGAGCAGGCGCACCAGAGACTTATAGGACGACATAAAGTGCGACTTACTCCTGCCAGCCAAAGGGATAACTCGCTTTGTAAACATGAATGGGCATAAAATGAATTAGTCATGCAGTTCTTATAGACTTTCCAAATGTTATCAGACCACATAGATCAAATCCTGAGAGTGAAATAAGTAATTTTGCAGGGCTTGTGATGCTCAAAAATGTATCCACTGATTTACAGATGTCTCTTTCATAATGTAAATCAAATAATTGCAGTACCATTGTTTGGCCACTATGAAAAGTGGCTTGAAAGGAAGTGCGCCGGGTACACACTTCCTGGGGGCCTGGTGCTGGTAGGCAGATTTTGCTTTGGATAGAGCCAGGCAAGCTATCCCCCTGCTTCCAGTCTAAGTGTAGCTGAGCTAAGCGAAGCGGCAGCTGGTTGTAGCATTATATGTAGCCTGACAGACAGCTAAGACAGGTATCAATCTTCTCATCTGAATCTCGGCAAGACAGTTAATAAGGTAAGAATTTCCCTCAAAATATCAAACTACTCTTTAACCTTAACAAAGTATTAACTCGGTTGTCTATAAGCCTTACTAAAGACGCAGGATGACAGCAGCTCCCATATAGGCCTGGGAAAGTGAGTAGTTTATAACCTCACATTCATTAATAAAGCCATCAGAAATGTTGAATATTCTGATGTGATGCATGTGTAATAGCCCATTAGTGTTCAACACAAACCTGTGGGAACTATAAAAGTTAACCTGTGTAGAGACTCATTCACGAATGTTTTAGTTTCAAAATGAAGTAGTTTCACATTTCCACAGCGCTAATGACAGTGCAACTAATTCTCTCCATTTCCATCTCATCAGTCCGCAGTATCACTTATCAATGAGTTTGTGCAAATTGTAGCGTGTGGGAGCACAAGTGGTGCAGCCCGACTAACAGCATTCATTCTCAGAAGAGTTTCTCCTGTCCTCCCTTCCTCCCCCCTTCTCTCCCCTCTCCTTCCACTCTCATATTGTGTCTCTAACGAGTCACGTCCATCTAGCAATTATTATGAAATTAAAGCTATTTTCCATGGCCGATGTTTGCCCCGGTAATAACCACACCGAGATAGGCTTCATTCATTTAGCATTTTAGTTCAGCTCAATTCCTGTCGCATTAGCAAGAGGAGCAAAATCAGAGTGTCACTCAGATATTCTGCTTAATGGTTTGGTGATGGCCTGGCCTTTTTTTTCTCCTTTTCCTTTCGCGATCCTCCTAACCCTATCTCCCTGCCAATTACGCTGTTTAATCTATATGTAGATAATGGTGTCCAGGACCTCCCTGTTGAAATGTCAGGTGTGAAGAGGTTATTAGCTAACTTTTAATTACTGTCCATCATTCACCAGCCAGTAGGACAGATTGGTCTCTCCGACCGTTCGCTTATCTAGTCTCTGAATGTTGGCTGCAGGCAGGGGAAAAAAAGACATTTAGGAAGCACCAGGTCTCTGACTTAATATCACCATTTTCACACTATTAACAGGACTTAGTGTATGCAGGAAAGACACAGAAGGGATGGGGATACGGTGTGACCAGGTAGATCATGTGTCAAATAGTTTAATGGAGGCAGATCATGTGTCGTACAGTTCATTGGAAGATTATTTTAAAGTTTAGAAGGCTGGGTACTGGTACCTTATACCTTTCGGGTATTGGGAGAAATAACTTATTACCAAGTAGTAGTAAAACTTCTCCAGTAAAACGATACCTGCATTTGATCCTTGTTGTACCCAGATTTAGAAATAAAAGACTATTTATATGGATTTACTCACAGCAAATCACGACTCTTTGATTTAATGCGACATGTGATCAGCTTGACACCACAGAGCCCAAACAGTTCAGTGTGCTGAGATGCCACCAAAGCAACCAAATGTATGGCTATACGACTCACCTGTGGCATTTTACTCATTTGGAATTCTTCCGTTCACATGATGGGTATCAACTTAAGTAGAAAAAAAACAGTATCAAATGAAGTACTCTCTTGGTATCTGTATAACCTAAAGGGAATTTGGTACTGGTATTTTATTTTTTTAAATGACACCCAGCCCCGGGAGGCAGACTGAAAGAAACAGTAAAGAAAGAGTGTTTGTGGAATAACTCTGTTTCAAGTATGCAAGTAATTTTACATCAACATAAAGCAGAACAAGACTGTGCTCTCAGATTTTCCAAAATACTTGAACCACATTATGTTTTGTGGTTCTGCAGACACTCAGTCATGTCAGTCTCTGGATGTTTTGTTGGTCTGAAGAACCTGCAGTCTGGTTAAAACACAGATTGCCCTGTTCGTGGAGATTAGTTGGATTTTTCTGTTCTTCCAATGTTTTAAATGTCTGTAAACCATTTTCATGAACTCCCCCTGCCCTCCTGTTAAAGCCTCTATTGTACACTTAAAGACCCGCAACCCCTGACCCAAATTCTGCTGCTCTCCGCTTCCATTCCTGCTCACCAATACTTGTGTTGGGGCCCAAAATAATATGGGCGCCGGCCATGAGCTCTGAGGTCTGTCTGTATCTGCCATGTTGCAGATTGCAAGGGCTAAGTTTGTGATGCATTAAGAAATATGCAACTGTTAAACTGGAGCATAAAAGATATCTCTAACCACCAACAGAAAAATAAACAGTGCTGGACATAGAAGACTCTGCACCCTAGGCAGGCCCCACCCCCTAAAAAAACACTTCTTCTTTTATCCTTAATACATTTGGAATTGATTATAGACAAGAGGAAAACTAGAGATAAGGAAAACTCAACACAAATAAGAACTTAGCTAACAAACAGATAAATAAACAATAAAAGAATATGTATGTGCAAATTTACTAATTTTACCTTCTTCTTCTTCTTCTTCTTCTTCTTCTTCTTCTTCTTCTTTTCTTGACTTTGATGAGCACTCACTGATGAACACATTAAGGTGAACTGCAGTGCTACCCTACTACAGACCGACTGTTAGCATTTGGATAATATTTCCCCTATGTTCAATTTTTCAAATTAGGTGCCTACTTTTGTCGCTTCACATTCTGCAACAAAGTCACAAGTTTCTTTCCTGCTGGTTTTTACAAGACATGCTTTACAGCTTAAAGTAAAGTGCATGTTTGCGAAATGCAACTCTGGCAATGAGACAGATTTAAACACTTATGGGGGGTTGTTTCAGTGAGTTTGTGATGGTGCATTTTGCAAGGATGAGTTTGTATAATTTGTCTGGTGCATCTCCAGTATATTAGGATTAAGTGATCTCACCACTAATTAACACAGGTTTTGCCAAACATTTATGTACAGTTTGGGGTGTTCAAGCTTGTGACACATTTAACAAGTGTGAATGTAGAGCAGGCCTTAATAAGACTTATACCCTGAAACTAGAAACCCTCTACATAATAGACTCACAAGTCAGTCTTTAGACGCTTTGCTTATCAGAAGGCGGAGATCTCTGATTGTCTGGTTGTGAGACTATCTACATAAGAACCAAATTCACACGTCTTCATTCAAACTAAAGGCAGACACACACATACAAACACACATACCTGCAGTAAGAACAATCTCTATGCAGCTCTTGAACTGTCTTTGAGCGGATTTACTATTTTAAACTCCACAGGGCCGAGCGCTGCTGATTACAGCGCCGCAGAGAGAAATACTTCTCAGGCTCACTTTTTCTTCTCCTTCTCCCTCGCCATCTTTTACAGCTTACAGACAAATTCCGTTGGAGGCAGCGAGCTGTTATTTCAGCAGACATCCTCCCTGTGATGGAGGCTCTGGTTACAGGGAGCTGCTTCTGGATCACACACATAAACACAGACACATCTGCACTGTGCACAGACATTCCTCATTCTTTTTTTAGGAAAGAGTAAAACGGAAATACATAGTCGGTAAAATCTCCAGAAATTCTGCAACGATGAGATAATTGTGGAATTATTTCTTGCCAGCCCACACTGTTTCTTCTCCACTGCTTTCTCTCGCTTGCTCTCTCTCTGGGCCACAAATGCCTCTGTGGCATCCAAGTCCCTGTAAACTAGAGCATTAGTGTGTTTTCAAAGTCTGGCTAAAGTAACCATTCACTAAAGAACATCATTAAGCCGATTAATGTTTTTCATCCCGACATACCTGCCTTTGAACTGGAGTTTGTGTGATATTCAAGACTTTAAGTGGAGCCTCACTGTTCTGTGAGGGGTTTTGTGTGGTGAGACTCTGCTTTCTGAGCTCTGTGGTGAATTACAGCTGACCCATGAAGACCCTGGGCCCCGCTGCTCCTACCTCTGGAACCCCTGTCATCTGGATCACATCGGGCTCAAATGGGGGGCAGAGCAGAGCCCCCCTCTGTCAGAGGACGACGGTGGAATGAAGGTCCACTGAGGTGTGTGTCCGTGTGTGTGGGTTTCAGTGTGCAACACGAGCCCTCAGTCTTTCTCTCTGTCTGTGTCACACACACATAAACCTGTATGACATATAGTTGGAGTAAAAACAGCCAGAATTAGTTGTTTTAAATAGATAAATAAATTGGTCACATTAGTCTTGGCTGTCCATATTGCTGACGTCATTGGACACTGCTGCTGTCTGCATAGCTTGTAATCTCTCAAAATACAGATGGGATGACCTTTGACCTTTGTATCTCGACCAAGATGGTATGGAGTGGAGTGAAATTAGTGAAATTCAATCTGCACTATGAAAATTTCTGATTTCCACAGCATGCAAAGGAAAAGTATTCTGACAACAGCTGCATCACAAACACCTGCCAGACAGTGTATCAGAGAAATCACACACATGTAACAGGAAACAATACATTGCTTCAATCCAGGAATAAAACTGTGCATGTCTACAAAGTTATGACTTCTGTTTAAGGTGAAAAGTGTTTATAATTAATTCAGTCCCTTAAAGTTGAGACCCTTACAGAATGTACTGTGCTCATTTTACAAGGAAAGACACATTTACACATGCTGATGTTACAAATCTCACCACTGACACCAACAAACCGGTGTGTCCAAACGATCTTTTAAAGTTGAAAGACACCCATTGCAAATCTTAAAAAAACACTTCATGATAAATATGGGTTTAAAGTGATTCCGAAATGCATAGTTTCAATTCAGCAATTAGTTTCAGCAAATACACACAGTGTATCATCCAAGTACACTGTTAATAGTATGAAATCATTGCAGCGTCTCAAACATTTGTCCAGTAGCTGCAAATATAAGCAGAGGAATATGAACTGGTGGAGGAGCTTATACTGCACCAAAAACCATCCAATACTCTAACCTGATGAGTTGCTGCCCTCTGCTGTTATACTGCATGCATAACAATCTAGAAAATATCCCATTGATGTGTGGCTACATGTCCCAAGAGGGTTTATATGTATTACAGTTATTCAGAGGTGGCGCATGGTGATCAAATAGTATCACCTACAAACAAAACATCTCAAATAAATGTCAAAAATCCAGCTTTAAAGGTAAAAAACAAACCTTGAAATATAATCTCCATTATTAATTAGTTACAAAGGTTTCCGAAAAACTTTTGTCACATAAAATTGATACCTCGGCACTCTGCAAAAGCTGGGCATGCTGCAACAGAAATCATGATTCAGCATGATTATAGCAATCAATAAAATACACTCCATAACACCATAGAAATAAAATACCTTGTAATTTCCTGGCTGAGTTCAGAAATCATGTCCGTGGACAGGACTGTGCTGTTCCTTATGTTGTCTTGGACAGTTTGAATGCTTGCCTGGATGGGGAGCTCATGGATTAGACGCTGTAAGTTGCAGTTTTTTTTATGTCATTCGTTGAGAAAGGAGACAATACAACAAAAACGTGTTTGTTTGTTTGATATGTGAAAAACATTTATTACAAAAGTATGTCATAAAGACAGCTGGTCAATTGGCAATAAATTACAAAAATAGTTATGGACACTGAATTTATTTTTCTTTCCATGCATGATACTTCCACACAGTGTATTGTTTTAGAAGCTAAAGGTGTGTTGTATAAGTATCCTGGTGCTCCAATGGAAGAGCAATTGTGGATACATTTGGCTAACACTGTTCTAAAGAACATAATCTCCATTGGTATGTTAAAGGAGCACTTCATCCCCTAAGTGATCATTTGTAAATCAATTACTCATCCTGTGTTTTGTTAAATTCATGAAGAAAAATTTGTTTTTCTTGCATGGCTCCAAGGTGAACGAAGAATCCAAAAACTGAGAAATTCTCAATAAATTGGAGTTAAAGGGGCCGGCATTTAACAACAGCAAACTATATCAAATCATCCGTCAACTGACTCTTACACAACTTAGGCAGTATGATCCAATTTATCGAGTCATATACTCAGAACTTCCCAAACATATGCATTTTAGCCAAAACATTTAAAACAGTCCCACACACAAAAGAGTAGTGCACCTGGGCAAGCGTGGCCCCCTATGACTTCAATTCATCAAGATTATTCTCTATTATTGGACTCTTTGTTCTACATGGAGGCATGTAAGAAAAACAAAGTTTCCTTCACAAATTCAACCTAACATGGGGTGAGTAATTGATATACAAATGATCCTTTAGGGGGTGAAGTACTCCTTTAAATTATTGTTTGAAGAACAAACACACACACTCACAATCTCCTGTGCTCTTTCTCTCTCTTACACACACACATGAACAGGCACATTCAATCAGTGACTCTTAAGAATTCTGTTAGTACTTAATAAGTGATGCCACTCCTCCAAATCAGGGTGCTTCACTCAGCACAAAGTTAGTGATTTTAGTTAGTTTTTGTTAGATTATTAGTTTATTAGTAGGTTAGTTTGTTAGTTTGCAGAGAGCTAATAAAAGCTCTTTGGTTAGTACCTGTTAATTCAACTTTAGGCGATGTTAGTAGCTTGTTGAGCGAACAAAACTTGTCTAGCTTGCTTATCAGGATTTCTATCAAACATGTCAATGACACGGTTAGTGCTTAGTTCCGATTGCTAAAAAGCATACACTCGTGGCACTAGAAGATGCTTTGGATAAAAGCTTCCATGTAATGTAATTTTATAAACATCACTAGTACCACAAGGCATGCTCTGATTTAATTAAAGACTAAGAAAGAGACGGAATAATTTGATTACAGACATCAGGATGTTTCAGTCAGAAAGAACACAGATGTTAGTAAGAGCAACAGGTGGGCCTTTACAGCCTCACCACTGTTAGTATCAACACCAAAATAAGTTAGTAGTGGAATTGAGGTTTGTGTGGCCTGTGGTGACAACAAGCCAGGCACTCACCTGCAAGGGTTGACCACACAGCACACAGGTAGAGACAGAAAGACGGCCTCTGAAGATGTGAATTTAGCCTGTGAAGTGCAACACTGTGCTTTGATAATATTTAGGATCAGATCATAATTGGTTTTGCAAGCCTTCTTCTGAAGTATGTGGTCAACCCAGTTTGATATCAGCAGCTCTTTCTGCTCATCGTTTCATCTAGTGGTTAATAACATTTCCCTTCCCAAGTCCTGAAACCCTTCTTGACTTGCTCACTTTATCTGCTTTCATTGATTTTCGCCTTTAATAATTCATCTTAGTCTGTGATTTCTTGAAGAAGGATTGCAGGATCATGAGAGAGGAGTGTGTGTGCGTCGGACTGCGGGCATAAAGCAGAGGGTTAGTCAGTGGGTTAGAAAGAACAAGGCCAGCCATCAGCATTCAGAGTACGGGTTAGTAATCATCCGACTGTTAGCAGACATTAGTATTGTTAGATATTAGTGAGATACAGTTAGTAGAATCCAGACCTGGGTAAAAAGCTATTTGCACATAATTATTAGCATTTGCTGTAATTTGCTGAAGTATCAGATGATGGGGCTGTAGGCATCAGGACAGTTTAATTAACGCCAGCAGGCACCATTTAGAAAACTACACACCATTAATTTCCAGCGACATTCTTGTGATTATCTAAATCACAAGAACCCCCACCTAACTGGTACTTCAATGAGGCTCGTAACAAATGCTAAGAATCATTTGTAAATAAGGTTTTTATCCTTTGTCTGGTACATCCAGTGTGCTGAAAGAAGAGACTCAGGCATTTTTTTTTTGTCAAATCTGTGCAGCAATGAGAAAACCACTGAAAAGCAGCTAGTAGCTTCAGGCCCATTACAAATGTGTTTTATCAGACGGACACATGCACACGTACAAGAAAAAACACGCACACAAATAGAGCACATGCACACAAACACATGCACTCACGCAGACACACACACGCCCACACGCTACAGTAAAAATACACAGAGTGTACTGTAAAAAGTAGCTGGTTTCACACCCAAATTAAGATGTTTCAAGACAAACAAAGAACATACTGTGAGAATTACACATTGTCATAATGTGAGAAAACTAGTCACACACTGAAGCAGATTTTTTTTTTAAAAACATTACAGGCTTGAAACATTAAAGCTTTCCAGTTCTGGATCTGGCATGGATACAGACTCGCTTTGCTGAGAAGTTAACACATGTTAAAACACCACTTATGATGCATTTAAAGTGTCTTATGTGGGGAGAAGTGGCCGCAGTGTTAGAGTGGCCAAGGTAATGGAGCGAGGAGGTCACTGCACAAGGCGGCTGAAGAAAACAAGCATGAGCGGGTTGTTTGATGGCTGCAGTGTCTGTGTTTGTGATCAGCCCCAAAAAAAAACCAAAAAAAAAAAAACATGAGAGTGGGGGTGGATGAGGCTATATCAGTGTTACAGCTCAGAAATTACGCACATTTGAGAGAAACAGGAGAGAACACTGCAGCAGATTATTTTGGACTCAGAACACCACCCGTGAAATACCTTCCTGTTAAATCTGATCATGCTGACACTGACTACAAAGCGGTGGTGGCATTTTGAACTCTTCAAAGCCCTTTTCACTGATACACAGAGGCAGCAGAAGTCATCTCCTGGTGGGGGAACACTTGGACATGGATCCTCTCCTTCTGAAGGTACAGGACGGCAGTGGTGGCAGCATGCATCGATCACTGCAGGTGAAAGGACACGACAGCTCTTTGAAAAGAAAGGAGGAAATACAGAAGTGGATGATGATGTAATTTTCTCTTGGACTCTTTAACTTATTTTTAGATTTTTTTTTTGTCAAACATGCAAATATGTTCTTGCAGCATAATCCTGCATAATGTTGAATAACGAATCTGAAAAGCTGATCATGCTAAATCTGATTTGGTCATGGTTTCCACTTTTAGATTGGTTTATCTCCCCTCTTAACCATAATCCTGGAAAAGGGTAGCAGCATATAGTGGAAAATATGGCAGCGATTTAACACATAACTAATCTCCCATGTTCTGTCTGCTCCCCATTTATCTGCACTCTCAGCCGGCACAGAGACTTAACACACACACACACACACACACACACGTACGCAGGGACACATCCTGTATGTGGGCAAAAGGCAAGATAGGAGTCTGTAAAAATTGGCTCTGCAGTTTATATTC
This sequence comes from Epinephelus moara, assembly GCF_006386435.1. Classification (NCBI taxonomy): domain Eukaryota; kingdom Metazoa; phylum Chordata; class Actinopteri; order Perciformes; family Serranidae; genus Epinephelus; species Epinephelus moara. Next base: position 15,743,307 of record NC_065513.1, read on the forward strand.
ATCTAGACCTATATAACAAGTCACAGGGTGGAGTGTAAAGTGAATATGAGGGGGGATAAAAGTCACAGAGGAGTAAATCTACCGACAGCTCCTGTACCAGTCTGTGAGGCAGCACAGCGGAGGGCGGTGGAGCCGTGCAGCTCGTGAGGTCCAGCGCGAGCCCCGGTTCTGCTTTGTTCATCAGTGTAACTGGAGAGGAACACACAAGACAAAGCAGCAGAAAAGTGGGACGCAACCCAACTGTCCTCCAAAGATACACCAGGGATTACTTGTGCTTTCGTTTCATTGTTTCCCCTTGCTGTTTTTATTTAGTCTCACACAAATTACATTGAAATACACCCACTGCTAAAAGACATGTTATCTAACTGACTGAGTAATACTGCTAAATTATCTATTTGATGTTGTGTACTATTAAAAAACTACCCTCCGTCATGATTTGTGATAAATATAATCCAGCCTGTACACATAACCTGTACTGCTGTTGGTTCCCATTTGGATCCTCCCAGTTTCCTGACTGGTGACGTGCCTGCAGCTCTGTAGATGAATCCCCCAACCATAAGGTAACCTAAAAAATAAAAGCATACAGCTGATCATATCTAGAATAGATGTTACAGTGGATGATTCAGTATGTTTTGGGACTACATTTTTTAATTTAATGACGTACTTTGCCTTATATTTAACTAATAACTAAAGATATACACAGAACTTTACCACAGCTAAGGCTTGGATTATGAATTTGTCTGACATTTCTGTTGTCCCAGCAGCAAAAAAAAAAAAAGAAAAAAAAAAAAAGACAGCTGATGCTTTATTGTCTATCTGGTGATGTAGGCTAACACTGCTTACAGCAACATATTGCCCGATATTTAACACATATTAAGTCTAATCTGTCATGTGCTCACCAGGAATAGCTTTTCTATAAATAAGCATGTTTTAATATTCATAAATTCTGCAAGGATGTCAGGTTGAGGAAAGACAGACTAGGCCCTCCTCTGCAGGAAATTCAGTGAGTCCATGTTTATCTAATTTAACAGCAGATGAATCCGATTTGACCAGTTTGATTAGCGCAATAAAGGCGTTGAATATAAAATGAGAAGAGAATAATAGGAAGAATATGGTCTTTTATTCCTACCAGTGATCTCCAGGTTCACATGCACCTGTCCCGCAGTATCAGACGGTGCGAAAACATCACTTCTTCTCTTTCTTCTTTTTCTTCTTCCTCTCCTTCTTCTTCCATGCTGCCGACCCTGCAAATTCACGCCGTGTGTGTGCAGTGATTAGCCCGCAGTAAAAGGCTGCTCGCCCCCTGGACCTACACGCTACGCACTAACACGAGCCGCGGCAGAGCGTCGTCTACATGGCTGCCGATCCGAGACAAGCAGATGTGGGAGTGCCAACAACAGCTGCGCACTGACGGCAGACCAGTCCAGGGAAAACAGGATAAAGTGGAAGACGGAAGCCCCAGGACAAAGAAAATGGATGGGAGGTATTAGAGAGAACAGAGACGTCTTTGACTAAAGCGGGGCTGCACAGACCTGAATTAATCAGTGGTCTCGGTCTCCAGCTGCTGCCACAGGTTTATGGTCTTTTGTATGCGCGCCCTTCATCCACCATCTGTGTTTCCTGGGCAACCGAGGACTGCCTGCAGGCACCAGCAGCTAGTACACAGCAAGCACCTCAAACCAAAAGACACTACAGTACTCTGCTATCATTTCACTTAAAGAGACATACTACTGTAACATAACTAATGCTTTATATGCAGGTTATACTTAATTATTTCTCCACATACACAGCATGTTTATTGTCTTTTTCTGTGTCTCATTTATTTAAACAGCACAAGAATACACAATGTGATGAATTTACAATTAAATTACATGGTTAAATTAATGATTTAATTATTTCAGTTCAAGTGTCATGCCTGATTGTTCATACTGCAATCTATACACTTAATTTTAGCATTTTATTGTGACTTTCTTTATTGATATTCCTGTGACATATATTGTATGTAATTGTTTTTTCATGTCTGTTTAATGGTGAAAAGTATCTATATAAATAGGCCTAAGTAAAATATATTTAAAAATTAAAGCAATGATAATAATCATGACCATAATAAATCCATTTCTGATTAACAGAAAGAACGTTTGTGCTGATAAGATTTAAAACTTTGAACATGCATCACATAATCAGACTGTGATGCTAGTGTGAAAACAAAAAAGATGGATGAAAAAACATTTTTAGATCTTTACCACTTGGGCAAAACAGCTAGGCCTTTGAGGACAGGCTCTAGTTAAAGGAAGGGTTTACTTATCAGGTGAGTATGAAATAGTTCAGAAATTTGTACATTGCACTTTTTGGGCCTGAGGGTGGTGCTAGAGGAATGGCTGCTATATTCATGAGATTTTCGGATATCTTGTATGGGGATGGCAATCACAGAGTTATTCACAGGCTACTATTGTCACACGAATGAAACATAAAAATAAAAGTATCAAGATACAGGAGATTTAACAACATACTGAAATACAAATCAAATCTTTGTAACAGTGAGGAAACAGGACATTGAAAATAGTTTTTAAAAGCAGTTGTATTCTGTATTTATTCAAGTGAACTGAACCAGTTTGCACTGTTGGCTACTTTAAATGTAAAGCAGCAATAAAATAACAGAAAGCAGAACAACATTAAATAGACAAATTATTATAATTTATCTGACCTCTGACCTGAAAGTTGCTGCAAGAGTCTTCGTCACATATCACTTCATTTTATCTGCACATCCGCATGAATATTATTTCTGACACCATGGAAGTATTTCACATTAAGGGTCAGTTGACAATTACAAAGCAAAAAGACTCAGTTCGATTAAGGTTGTGTTAGCAGTGGCAGATCCGGGTGGCAAAAGGTTTTCATACATACATGTGAATGACAACAGAAAATAGACAATAAAAGATGTGATTTTATTGAGTGACTTGCAGTAGTGAAGATGTGGTATGATCTCTTGTTAAAATCTGTTTTATCTGGGGTCAGTACAACAAGTAACAAACCTACCAGTAAACGATGGGATGATGGGATCATGGCTAAAACGCAGCCTTTGTACAGGCTCATATGCTCACAGGTGTTTTAGCAAGCAACTTAAGTTCTGGCTTACATTATGATGATGGTCTGCTTTGATTATTGAATCCAGTTGAACATCCACTAATTACCTTCTTTACTGAGTTGACTTGAGTTTAACTTTACACAGGGAAGCTCTGATGTCACCTCCCTGGATCGGATTTGTCTCTGACCTGTCAAGGCATGGATACATAACCTCTGGAGGGTGTCCTGTGGTGTCTGGCACCGGGGTGCTAGCTTTGGATCATTTGAGACCTGTCAGTTGTGAGGTGGGGTACCAGCACTTCCCAAGATGCTCAATCAGATTAGGGTGTGGGAGATTTGGAGGTCAGGTCAACAGCTTGAGTTTTTTGTCAAGTTCCTCAGGCCATTCCTGAGCAGTTTTTGTGGTGTGGTGTGGCATGGTGCATTTTTCTGCTGGGGGGCCACTGCCATCAGGGAGTACTGTTGCCGTCAGGGGCGGTTACTTAGCCCACAGCGATGGCATCCACATGAATGTCATGACCAAAGGTCTCCCAGCAGAACATTGCATTGTAATAAAATGATCTAGTCTATTGTCCAACATTAAGATAAAAGTTAAATCTGTTGTTGGTGCACAGTCACAACATATAGTGTTAGAAACTGAAGCAATGGAGCCAAACTTAAGTTGTTTACATGATGTGGAGCAGTAGTCTGACAGCTTTATTTGTTGTGACCCTTAGATGGACGAGGAAGACCAGTGGGCCAGCCTCCTTGTTCCAGTCCCGGTTCCAGCACCGACCTTCCCCAGTGGCTCACCAGCTGGCTCCGCACCCGGGGACTCAGATACGCCCAGTCTGCTGGGAGATACTGTAAGACACTGTATTTTGATCTAAATCTGATCTTGTCTGTTGTCTAACATGCAGATAAAAAAATGGATCCAAATTGAAGTTGTTAACATGATGTGGAGCAGTAGTCTGACGGCTGTATTTGTTGTTATCTTCAGACGGACCAGGGCGACACGTGGACCAGTGAGGTGATCCCACACCAAGACGAGGACGCTGTTCCACATGGCCGTGATCCTGAGGTGAGCCCCTGTGACCCACCTCCAGCACCAGGTAAGCCTGTGGAAGCCGGCCCCCCTAAAGCTCCAGGTAAGCCAAAGTCGTTGCCAAGGGGCCCTAAGCCAAGGTGGGTACATAACCTGTTCAGATGAGGAACCAGGCTGGCAGCAGGTGGGGCAAGAGGTCAGCCGAACCTTAAGGTGAGTCTTCAGGTAAGCGCTTCCGTCCAACAACTTGATTGTGTTGGGCAAATTTTGCTGTTGATTTTTTTTCCACGTTTTTCTCACTGAAACAAACTGTGATGATTTTTTATCACATTTATTTAGATTTAGTGAGATTTATTTGAATTGCATGTTCTTTACTCAAACCTCCATCAACAATGTCTACCAGCAACCTCCATCTCCTTACTGTAAAGTGTCCTGCTCCACCCTACACGGTTAGCTTCTTACAGTCACTTTTAAAAAATAGTAAACATAATAAAAATAGTAAAAATAATAAACTCTGGGTTAATATTACAACAGCCATCTGCTGCCTGACCCTCCACCTGCAGGCAGCAAACAGCTGTGAAAAAATGCTCAAAATACAACCTCCACCAGCAGTTTCCATCAACTCCGCCATCTCAAAGTGCTGAAGTCCAATGTTTCATCTGCACCTCTGTCAACCTCCACCTTGAGCTTCTGCCAGCAACATTCAGCTGCCGCCTCCACCTGTATATTCTGGCAGACTGCTCAGCACCTCCATCTACAGCCTCTGTCAGTGACCTGCAGCCATTGCCTCCACCTGTAGATTCAGACAGACAGTTGTGACCAAGCCTCGAACAAAGCCTCTTCCAGCAACCTACAGCCGCCTCCTCCAACTGCTGAGTCTGGCAGACAGCTCAGCTCCTACATCTACAGCCTCTGTCAGGAACCTGCAGCCGCCGCCTCAACCTGCAGATTCTGGCAGAGAAATTTGGCCAATTGTCCATCTACAGCATCATCCAGCAACCTACACCACTGCCAGCAACCTGTCCTTTTGCCATGTGGAGACCTTAACTGACCAGGAACCAGAAACCAGACATGTGCTCATAAATATAACCTTTCAGGCAAGATAGACAATCATAACTGTGTAACTACAGCATACCTGGGCTGATAAATTAAAGCCACCTCTCTGTTTACATTCAGTTTACATCATCTTCTTCTTCTAACAGGTATTCCCACATGCTGTGTGAGAGGCGCCACCTCCACTTGCTGAGTCTGGCAGACAGCTTTGCTCCTCCATCTACAGCCTCTGCCAGCAGTCTGCAACCGCAACCTCCACCTGCATATTCTGGCTGACAGCTGTGGCCAGACCTGCACCTAAAGCCTCTGCCAGCAACCTGCAAGTACCGCCTCCACCTGCACATTCTGGCAGACAACTCAGCTCCTCCATCTACAGCCTCTGTCAGGAACCTGCAGGGGCCACCTCCATCTGCACATTCTGGCAGACAGCTTAGCCAAACCTGTAACCTGGGCCTCTGCCAGCAACCTGCAGCCACCACCTCCACCTGCAGATTCTGGCAGACATCTCAGCTCCTCCAGCTACAGCCTTTGCCAGCAACCAGCAAGTGCCGCCTCCACCTGCAGAGAAATGTGGTCAATTCTTTATCGACAGCATCATCCAGCAACCTGCTCTTTTGCCATGTGAAGACCTTAGCTGACCAGGGACCAGAGATGCACCAGGGATCAAAGAGCAGAGATGCACTCATAAATATAACCTTTCAGGTAAGATAAACAATCATAACTGTGTAACTATAGCATACCTGGGCTGATAAATTAAAGCCACTTCTCTGTTTACATTCAGTTTACATCATCTTCGTCTTCTAACAGGTTTTTCCACATGCTGTGTGAGAGGCGCCACCTCCACTTGCTGAGTCTGGCAGACAGCTTTGCTCCTCCATCTACAGCCTCTGCCAGCAACCTGCAACCGCAACCTCCACCTGCATATTCTGGCTGACAGCTGTGGCCAGACCTGCACCTCAAGCCTCTGCCAGCAACCTGCAGCTGCTGCCTCCACCTGTAGATTCTGGCAGAGAAAAGTAGCCAGTTCTGCATCTACAACATCATCCAGCAACCTACACTGCTTCCAGGAACCTGTCCTTTTGCCATGTGAAGACCTTAGCTGACCAGGGACTGCCTCCTCCAGCTTCAGATTCTGGTAAAGGTATTTCCAGACGTGTGAGAGCTGCCACCTCCACTTGCTGAGTCCGAACTGCAGCCAAACCCCCAACTAGGGCGTCTGAAAGCAACCTGCACCTGCCGCCTCCACCTTCAGATTCTGGCAGACTGGTTGGCCAGACCTCCATCTACAGCACCCTCCAGCAACCCCAGCTGCTGCCTCGACCTGCAGAGTCTGGAAGACAGCTGTGGCCAGACCTGCACCTAAAGCCTCTGCCAGCAACCTGCAACCTCCACTTGCAGCTTCTGGCAGACAGCTTGGCAAAACCTCCAACTAGAGCATCTGTCAGCAACCCGCAGCTGCCGACTTCACCTGCAGATTCTGGCAGAGAAATGCGGCCAATTCTTTATCTACAGCATCATCCAGCAACCTGCTCTTTTGCCATGTGAAGACCTTAGCTGACCAGGGAGCAGAGATGCACCAGGGACCAAAGAGCAGAGATGCACTCATAAATATAACCTTTCAGGTAAGATAGACAATCATAACTGTGTAATTATAGCATACCTGGGCTGATAAATTAAAACCACCTCTCTGTTTACATTCAGTTTACATCATCTTCTTCTTCTAACAGGTTTTTCCACATGCTGTGTGAGAGGCGCCACCTCCACTTGCTGAGTCTGGCAGACAGCTTAGCTCCTCCATCTACAGCCTCTGTCAGCAAACAGCAGCTTCCGCCTTCACCTGCAAATTCTGGCAGAGAAATGCGGGCAAATCTTTATCTACAGCATCATCCAGCAACCTGCTCTTTTGCCATGTGAAGACCTTAGCTGACCAGGGACCAGAGATGCACTCATAAATATAACCTTTCAGGTAAGATAGACAATCATAACTGTGTAACTACAGCATACCTGGGCTGATAAATTAAAGCCACCTCTCTGTTTACATTCAGTTTACATCATCTTCTTCTCCAACAGGTATTTCCAGAGGTGTGAGAACTGCCACCTCCACTTGTCTGGCAGAAAGCTTGTCCAAACCTCCATCCAAAGCGTCTGCCAGCAACCTGCAGCCACTGCCTCCACCTGCAGACTCTGGCAAACAGGTTCGCCAGACCTCCATCTACAGCCTCTGCCAGGAACCTGCAGTCGCAACATCCACTTGCAGATTCTGGCAGACAGCTGTGGCCAGACCTGCACCTAAAGCCTCTACCAGCGACCTGTAACTGCCCCCTCCACCCGCAGATTTTAGCAGGCAGCTCAGCCTATCCATTTACAGCCTCGGCCAGCAACCTGTAGCTACTGCCTCCACCTGCAGATTCTGGCAAACAGGTTCACCAGACCTCCATCTACAGCCTCTGTCAGCAACCCACAGCTGCTGCCTCCACCTGCAGATTCTGGCAGACACCTGCAGCCAGACCTCCAACCAACCCCAGCTGCTGTCTCCATCTGCATAGTCTGGCAGACAGCTGTTGCCAGACGTGCACCTAAAGCCTCTGCCAGCAACCTCCACCTGCAGATTCTGGCAGACAGCTTGGCAAACCCTCCAACTGTCAGAGCCTCTGACAGCAGCCTGCAGCTGCCGCCTCCACCTGTCACCTGTCACCTGTCACCTGTCACCTGTCAAGTGAAAACAGGGATTCTATTTTTCTGTGTTATAGGTTAATGATATAAAACGCAACACTGGAGAAGCTGGAACACAAAGAATATTTGACATATAACTTAAAAAATGACAACCTATTACTTGGTTATCAGAATAGATGTGGATTGATTTCATGTCAAGTAACATGTCTCATCTCACCCATGGTCTCATTTGTATTTAAGCAAGTTATCACAACTACATAATATTTTGATGCTATGAAAATACATAAACATGAAATACCTTAAAATGGCTACTTTTAGATGTTGTTGGTCGTTAGTTTTGGATAAGGATAAGATACCCTAAACGATTCTGATGTCAGTTTGTCCCTTTGTGCAAAATATCTCAAAAACTACTGCTCTGAATTACAATTACAAAATGCATGCTCACTCCAGAGGATAAATCCTCCCGTGTTACCTTTTATCTAAAATCATTACACAAAAATTTCCCATTTAACACATTTTAAAATCAAATGGGTTGATGGAGGCATCCAGATTTTTAATCTTGTGCTGTGTCCCAAACACTGAAGCTGTTTTACATAATTTTCAGCAGGTAAATATATTGCCTCCCTGAGGTGGATGTACTATGGGTAGGCAGGAAGGTTACTGAGGAGGAAGTGGGTGTAATCTCATATATATTCCAATGGCAGTTTTGACTGATAGGTGGATATACTATTACTAAAAATGACTGCTTGTCCCCTGCAATGAGTCAGCATGCTCTCATTAAGATAAGATAACATAATCCTTTTTTCATCCGACATGGGGAAATTTGCAACATAGGAAGCATCAGTATAAAAAAAAATAAAATGCAACGCAATATATAAGCATGTCAAATAAGTGAACTGAGTGGTCAATTTTACATTATTGACTGATGGAAGTACAGATAGTACACAGTTTAACAATACTGATATTGCACCTGAGTGATTGATTGATTGATTTAAAGAAAAAAAGCAAGATATAATGATAAATAAACAGGCTGAGATAAACATGACAGACACTCTGCTAAGTAACGCACTTATTTAGTTATCTACATATTTTTTTCATTTTTTGATATTTGTTTTTAATAAAATTGTTTGAATGATAATAATACCAAAGTCTATTTACAAAATACTTCAATCAAATTTGCTACAGTGCCTCACATAAAATAGAATTTAAGCAAAAACAATAAAAAAATGAAAGGAATAAATTGGGAAATAATTTCAGTAAAACATGTCACACTAAACAACTAAAAATGTAAAGTAGATCTTTATATAATACAAAGATAATTTATTATTATTATTGTTGTTGTTGTTGTTATTACTATTATTATTACTATTAACTTATGATAATAAGTAAGAAAATGAAAGGAACTGTGTGCATTTTCTCCCTCATGAAAACCACCACCCAGCAGGGGTCGACAGCGTGTGCGCTCACACAAGTTTGGCCACTTTGAGTTGCCTTACAGTTTCCCGCTGTGGCTTAACTGAACTGAACTGGGCTGTGTGCAACTTGCATCATTTTGGTAATACATTTCTGTTGCAGTGGTACATTTCTCGCCGTGTATGCATCCGTCGGGTCTCGCAGGTCTGTCAGGCCTGTGCCGAGTCACCGACCACCTGTATCTCAGTAATGGCAGAGCAGCCAGTGACTCCTCTCAGCTGACTCGGTGCAACATAACCTGCATCATCAACGTCACTGAGACCAAGAGCCGCAGCCGTCCTCCTCCTCCCGGGGTAGAGTACATCCACATCCCGCTGTCTGACTCCCCGATGTCTCCTCTCGGTGAGCACTTTGACGAGGTGGCGGATAAAGTAGAGCTCACTGCAGAGCGCGGAGGCCGCACACTGGTGCACTGCAATGCAGGTGTGAGCCGCTCCGCCTCCCTGTGCATGGCCTACCTGATGAAGCACCGCGGAGTGACTCTCCTGGAGGCCCACGGGTGGGTTAGGAACAGTCGACCCGTGGTGAGGCCGAATAATGGCTTCTGGAAGCAGCTCATCCGGTATGAGATGGAGCTTCGTGGATGCACATCTGTCCGAATGGTGTCGTCCTTCATGGGAGAGGTGCCAGACATTTATGAAGAGGAGAGCAGGAACATGATCCCACTGTGAAGAGGCCCCTGCACGGCTCTGTGGGGGCAATACTGAGCAATGGATAAATGTATGGACAATAATATATTGTATTCTGTGTTGCATTCCTACAGTGAAAAAATGCTGTTTAGTCATGTAAAGAAACAAAAGCATAGTGTGCTCCAGGATGAGTTATAACACTGCTACATTACATTTATCTGGCAGCTATAGTTACAAGTTGTAGATCAAGACTCCCATGCTTTTCAGCTTGTGGCCCCTTACATACAAGCTGCTGGTCACATTTCTGAGTTTAGGTTGAAACAACCATCTACAGTGTCCAATAATCCACTGTATGACTAGACTAAGAGGTGCCAGGTTTCAGGAGCATGTTAAACAGTATGTTGCCTTCTTCATGTAAAATTCTGCCTCAAATACTTTTCCACCCTGACCAGGGTACAATTCTCTGATATAACAATAAATACTTCCCTCTGAGCATGTTTAAAGATATTGAACATTGTGCAAAATATTGTCAACCAGCAGCTTCAGTTCAAAAGAGTCAGTATCAGGAAATGTGTGGATAATTGCACATGTAATGACAGTGAGAGGTAGACCGACTGAATGTGGAAAACTTGAGACATACTGTTAAAATTGTGCTTATTTTTCCTATGACATCTCAGGCTGTTCATCTGTTTTGTAAGAACATCTACAGAATGTACTTGCAGTTCTTTACACAAAAAAAAGGAAAATATCGGAGCTGACGGTACTTACAGGTTAAAGTGCGATGATTTTTTTGGTCCAGCCCATCTGAGATTAAATTGGGATGTATGGGACCCTTTGAAGGCGTCTGACCCCCAGGTGTGGAGCCACTTGACTCATCCGACTGTTTTCAGAGTAGATAAACTAGAGCTGTTGCATCAGTATAAACTATTAACTATAATATAAATATGTAATGATCAGCTATGTTGCCATTTTTCTGCATAACAAATGCTTTTACTTTAAATTTTGTTGATAATACTGTGTAGGGTTTTTGTTGTATTGATATTTTTACTTAAAGGAATACTTCACCCACAAAATAACCATTTATAAAACCCACTGTCATGCTGTGTTGCCTTGAATTTGTTAAGAAAACTTTTGTTTTTCTGGCATGCCTCCACAGAGCACATTTTAACATATTCATTCCATGTGAACAACAGAGAGACTGTATCAAAACATCCATCGCACAATTCTTGCGGTATAATCTAGGGCTGCACCGGACTCAGAATCATGTTTTTGGTTTTCAACACATATTCAACGTCTTGTGCCTTAATTCCATTTAGTTTGAGAGTTTGAACAGGGTTCAGCGGGACATTCAGGGTGATGGCAATGATCACGTAAAATGGTAAACAAGCCCCCTGAGCTTATGCATGCTTATTACATTACGACAGATCAGGAATGCCAGAGACTTCATATTGCAGTCTGGCTTTAAAGAGAGCATAAATAAGTTTCAGTTCAGTTTTAAATTGTTTCTGCAAATTTGCATGTTTGGGAAGTACTGAGCATACAGCTGGATAAATGAGACTTAGATTATACTGCAGAAGTTCTGTGAGAGATTGCAAATGGATGTTAATCGGCTCCCAATCAATCAGTATGTTTGCCGTTTTCTGTAGAGGCATGTGTGAAAAACAGTGTCTTCTTCATGAATTTAAAGTAACACAGCATGATTAATCGACCCACATGTGGTCATTTTTTGGGTAAAGTATTCCTTTAATGATCTGAGTTCTTCTTTTACCACCGACTATATGACCGGCCCTGAATCACTAAACAAGCTGTGACAGTGAAGGCAGTCAAGGAATCCGACTCATTTGAGGCTAGAAAGTACAAAAAGCTTTTATTTTAGAATCAATACTCATCTCAGTCGGTTCAGCAGACACATATTTGTGCAAAGCCTGAAGGACAGCAGGATGTTTTCATGGACAGCCATTCCTAATAAGCTGAAATAAATAGCTACGTAGTCATTTAGCTACATATTTAGTAAACATCTTGAAAACATGCTAATGTCATGCTAACTGTCACACTGTATGAAAAAGTGACTCATGGTGTTTTCTAAGTTTCCAGAGCAAATTATATATTTTTTTAAAAATGCTGTTTTCTTTGCAGATTTAACAATAAAAATATATATTTTGGGACATGATGTGGACTTTGATTCTTCCCAAGAAAAACTTGGGTTATATTTCTTTTCCTTTTCAGGGGCTTTCCATACAGTATATAATGACCACCGCCTAGTACAAATATAGTTTTAATTTAGGAAACAGGCACAATACAAGAATCACACATTGAATCACAGTAAGACTGTTCACAATTTGGCACAAGTCTTGTCACATCTGAACATAAACACACATTTCTACTCTAGAGGGAAGATTTAATCTGATGTATTAGTGGTCAACCTATCCCCAGACACAGACAGTCCACTCCGAACAGTCAAAGCAGTGCAGCTCTTGGCCAACTTCCTTTTGCAAAACAGTTTTCATGTTAACATTTCAGACCGTGGTTTAAAAGCAGAGCAACAAGTGGTGCGAGAGAGAAGTTCAACCAAAAGAGGATGTCACAGAGGTGTTGGGGAGCCATACAGTGACCAGACTGGTGGTTTCCAGATTGGCAACATTTTTCTGAGTCACACCTCGCAGATTCTCTTTGCATGACATTCGCTTTAATTAAGATGCATTTACATGTGCAGCCAACACCCTGACATCATTAAAATGTCATGCAATTATTAAGTTGTATCTTAAGGGTGTGGTTATTTGCAGTCTTGCTAAGGCTACCTGTTCCCCCTCATTTCCAATCCTTAGGCAAGGCTAAGCTTACTGGCAGCTAGCTGTGGCTGTAATGTTATATTCACAGGATGTATTTAAGAGTGGTATCGATCTTCTCCTCTGACTCAGCAAGAAAGCAACACAGCACATTTTCCAAAACTACTGCTTAAGCACAGACTTACTATGTTAAAGCCTCAGCATTTAAGCAGTTACTATGTGTGAGCACTGTGCCAGCATCTCCTTTGGAAAATAAATGTTGCTACATTCATCCGGCCAACACCACAGGCTTATGAACATGAGCACAAATCCCACTGTGAAACCTCTGTACATCTCAACTCTTGATACATTTTATCTTAAAGACATTTCAAACGACCTCAAAGAAATTGTACAAAGCCAGTATTTTACAAAGATTCAGATGGCTTCTTCAGTGCACAGTGCAATCACTAACGCACTGTAGGAACAAGTCCGGAATCCAAACAAGCTAATATTTTTCTCATTTGCTACTTAAATATCCTGAGTCAGGACCTTGGTCAGGTCAAATTACAAGATTGCCATAAAAGTGGAATAACGACACGAGTGCAAAAACAGCATGCTTATTTTTCCTTCACTGCATTTCACTAATTCCCTCGATAAGGCAACAGTGTCATCTGCATAGTCATACGATAAGCATCTAAAGGTACAAAATAGAAGAATGTCCGTCTGACGAAGGGTGAAATCAATGCAGAGTGCACCAGGAAAATATCTAACACGCAACCCCCAGTGTATTCAGCTGCTCGAGGCAATGGCTTCAAAAGGATGAGTTGAGATTACATCTGAAAGAAAATGGAGAGAATTCAAACATCACAATGTATTTCATGATACTGTATTTCCGTTTTAAAGGGCTGTGTGTGTGTGTGTGTGTGTGTGTGGGGGGGGTGTATTTCCTCATAACAACTTACATGCTGTTCCAGCTTCTGGTAGTCTGTGGATTTGGGTCGACGAGTGGATCTGGATTTCTTTCCTTCCAAAAGAAAGGCAATAATCTGGGGAAAAGGAGAGAAAATAAGTTTTCAGCTAAGTTAGCCTGTTGCATGAAGCTCGTTTTCCTAAAATGTCAGACTATTCCTTTAATGTCGCTCTCTCTGTTGTCATTAGGGATGAGCGCAGTTAGTCGACTACTCGATTAAACGTTGCTACCCTCACCAGTTGGCACCAGGAATAGTCTTCAGTTAACTTTATTATTCAAATTATTATTATTTTAAGCAATTTGCATTCACACAATGAAAAAGCCATTCTAATAATCACATTTCCTAAAGATTTATTGTCCTAAAGAATATTGTTTTCAATAGATTGTATTTGTTAACTTTTACTCAGTGAGTTGTTGTCATGTTTTGTAGGATAATGAGCAATGTTCATAATGCCCAGTGCAAAGTGCCGCACATTTTAGCTACATTTAAAATACAATGTGGTTGCTGGAAAATGTGATTAACAATTTCAAATGGTTCTTATACGCAATATTTTTTCGGAAAATGTTTAAACTAATGGATTAAGTTGTGCTCAATTACGACTGTTTTCTAAATGTTTTCTTACTTTTAGGCTCGTCGACTGGTCTTAAGTTTAAACTTATGCTTAAATGTCAAGGAACTCAGTCGTTAGGAACATCTCTGCTTGTCAAGTGCTTATTTGGACACAAAAATGTATCTGCAAGTCACAAGCTGACCACATGTACCAAATATTCAGTTGTAATTAATTATATTCAGTGTATGACACAGAGTGTCATAGTTTTAACTCAGTTATTCCACTGCATAAAGTGAAAACCTGACTAATTATAAAGCAACAGTCTGCAACAGATCTAGCTAAAAATAATTCCATTTCCGTCTCCATTTTGTTGCAACAAGAACGCACGGACCAAAATGGTTGACACACAATAGAACATTTGCACCTCAGATCTAGGTCAGTGGAAACACACAGTATGCTTAAAAGAGGTCTGAGTAAGGGCAAAAAGCCAAGTACCTTGCGCTTGTTGTGGTAAGTGATGTAAAGCACTGCTACAAGCACAGCTGTGGTGACAAGGTAGGCGAAGAAATGGCTGCTCTCTGCCTCATCCTTTACAGCGAATGGGTTATACTGTTTTTTTCCTCCTTTATTTTTGGTGTCTTCTACTCCTGGCTTATTCTTCTTGATGTCCCCTCCTTTAGCATTTTCCTCATTACCATCCTCATCATTGTCCTCTCCCGTTCTATTCTCATCGTCGGTCTCTTCTAGTATTGGCTCATCATCGTCGTCCTCTCCTGGTGCTTTTTTCTCATCGTTGGCCTCTCCTGGTGCTTTTTTCTCATTGTCGTCCTCTCCTGGTGCTTTTTTCTCATTGTCGTCCCCTCCTGGTGCTTTTTTCTCATCGTTGGCCTCTCCTGGTGCTTTTTTCTCATTGTCTGCCTCTCCTGTTGCTGTTTTGTTGTTGCTGTCCTTTGCTTTGTTTTCATCTTCACTGGGGTCTACATGTGGTTTTCCCCCAGCTTTATCTACTTCTGACTTGCCCACCTCGGTACCGTTTCCTTCTGTCTTATTGTCTTTCCCTCCTGACTCTATGGTGGTCTTAGGTTGTACTTTTGGCAGTGTGCCAGCGGGCTGCTGACCCTTGTTTATGTCAGTGGATTTTCCCAGCACACTTGTCGTTTCGTTTTGTTGACTTTGCTTACTTGGTGTGTTTTCTTGCCCTTGCTTATTTTGCACATTTTGGTCTCCTGCGTTACTGTCTTGATGTTTCTCCTGATTTGTCTTGTTGACACCAGCTGGTGGGTTGGTCTTATCTTGTATTTTGTCATCTGATGGATTTTTTGTAGGTGTTATAGCAGTTTTCTCTTCTTTAGGCTTGCTGTCCGCTCCATTAGCACCACCTTCATCTTGGCTCTCCCCAACTTTGGTGGATCCTGCTGGTGAATTGTCATCGCTACCTTGCCGGTCTGCAGCGCTTTGCTTGTTATTGGTTGTGGTCAGGTTGGGCCCCAGAGGTTGTGGTGATGGAGGCCCTGTAAATAAGACAATAAACAACAAAAAAGTTTAGACTTTTAATAGCAGAACACAAGGCATGGTAACAACAACAGATCAAACAGAGAAGTAACAGTAACAGTAAATGCTAATGAATGCTGCCAATGTCAATCTTTGAATTCTGCATGTGTGACCTAGACGTATCTGTTGGTCGGCCCCCATTTCTTTTCCTTCTTTGTTTCCACTGCAAACATTTATTATTAGTTTCCACTACTTGTATGTTCTGTCCCGCCGTGTTAGTATTGTCCCGTCTTCTTCTTCTTGTGAGCTTCCCCCAGTTGATTAAATAAGCCGAGAAGATTTTATTAGATGATTAGATTATATGCTGCAAGAAAACACAGACTGTAAAAATAATGGATGCAGGGGGAAATTAGCCAGAGACCAAAACTGTTTTTTGAACCAGGCCGTAAACATGCTTCTTTCTGCTGTAAAGAATTTGGGCGTTTTAACATGGGTCTAGAGCTTCCAGTGGTCATTCAAAGAACAGCTTCTGGCACTTCCATGTTGGTTTATTTTTCAGGCCTGGAGGTTGCCGCTTGGTAAAAAGGCATAAAATACATAACAGATCATTGAAATCGAGGAAGCGGACTCTGTGCTCTGGAAACCATCTTGAAAATATAAGAACTAGTTTGGTGTACAGACTGAACAAGAAGAAATGACAATAATTTAGTATAAAACAGTGCATTCTGGTAGTAGTAAGTTTTCTATCTCTTGAGCAAAAGCAAATGCCACAACCCTTTTTCTGTGTTCTCTCTGGTCACGTAGTAATCACGTCTCTCTACTCCACAGACAGCTTCATGAAAAAAAACATCTTTTCGCAGTGAAATACTTCTTTAAGCGTTTATTGAGCATGACAGTGAATGACACGGTTTAACTCATATGGCACATGGTGTCCCATACGCAAGATTTGTACACTTTCTTGTGGCTGTATCGTATTCCAGGCACAGCAGAGAAGGATCCTGTGGGCCCCAATAGGTCCTGGAGTTACTGCATGTCTTTTAGTCTCAATAATTTGACATTTAAATTTGTTTTCAGTAGTAAAATATCAACTAAGGGGGTTGTTTCCATGTCTTTTTTAGGGGTCCTGTGTCTAATTACAGTTTTAAAAGCTTTATTTTTTTAGTTTCTAATGCACTCATACTTAATCGTAACTTAAGTTGTGTTTACTACAATTTCCACAAACTAAATGACACATTAAAAACCTGTGGTAAACCAGGTGAGGGTTCAGGATAAGAGAAGTAGTTGTCTGGGTGTGTAATTAAGCTGCTGTATGTAGCCTGTTGTGTGTACTGCACTTAATGGAAACTTGGCAGCAGGGTCCAAAAACAAGTAGATGAGGGAGTGGGGTGTGTCGGCCAAAGTACTCTAATCCCCGGATGCATCGCTTACATCCCAGCCAGTGCAAATATCAGTGGCTGGGGTTTTTTTGTGTCTATTTTGTAAAGTGATATCTGGTTTTGTGAATGCAGTTTGGTGACAGAAACTTTAAGTAAATCAAATAAATTATTCAACTTAATTCATTTGCAGTCAATACTTTCTGTTTTTCTTTTTCAGGTAACATATTAATACACAAAAGTAAAGCCTACTTGGTTTTTAGGTACAGTTTAAACCAGTGGTTCTCATCCCGGGGTCCTTGAGGGAGCTTTAGGGGGTCCCATAATAATGGTGAATATTTTACTTTCACAATTTAAGTCACCATATAAGTGAGCTCAGTGTGAATATGTGTCATAAGAGTGAGTATTCTGATCATATGTTTCACTTCCACCACCGTTATCCTCTCAACTGTGGATGAAAACTTAATTTTTTGTCATTAATCTTATCGAACAACCATTTTCTTTTCAGATGGAGGTCCCTGAAACGAAATATTCTCAAATGGGTGGCCCGTGACTTAGTGTGCTTTAATTCAGGGGCCCTTAACATGAAACAGCTTGAGACTCACTGCTTTAAATCACAGGAAGATGTAGGCTATACTTCTTTTATTAAACCGACACTGACCTGTCTGATTACCACATCTTCTCCCGGTGATACTTACGTAATATTGCAACGGCGAGAGCCATCTGAATTGGCTGGTCGGATTGTGGGGGACGCCAACATTTCCCTGACATTAAGCTGAATATTCTCAGGCATCTATGAACAGTAAAACGACACGAAACACTCACCTCTGACCGAGCAGACACACAGAAATATCGTGAGCACCAGGAAAGCCGTCCTCATTGTGTCCGCACAGCAATTAAAAAGACAAACCAAATCTCTTTTAAGCTGTCTCTCCTACGCCACAATCCGCGTTGACAAATGCAGGTCGACAGGTTGGAGGTCCTGTTCTTGCTTCCGTGTACAAACAAGCCTGCTCTTCTTCTGCAGAGGGAAAACACGGCGGTGTGATCTACTGCCACCTAAAGGCCAAGGGCTGACATTACAGGGCTGTGCTGTTAATGGCGGTGATGTGTCGTAGTGCAGCCCAGGAGAACTTAGGCCTATATGTTATTTATTCATTTATTTTATGTTTTTTTTTTATCTATCCTCTACAAACTTAATTCTCAGTAGTTACCATACTGCCTCTCCAGCTGCCTTACACAACACACAGGAGCTATCACCTTTCTGTGCATGCATTCAAACATACTATCTGTTTGCTTGCTTAAGGCAGGACTGTCTACTTATCACACCTCTCTTTTGTGTAAACGTGTGTATTGATGTTTCACTAAGAACAATAGGATTAGTCGGTACATGTAGTGTTGAGTTAAGAAGGTGCCCGTTCTTACTGGAAATGGAAATGGCTTCTACAGTTTAAAAAACAAAGACCTTTATATTTGGATTAAATAAACTGTGCTTGTCTTTAAATTTTAATTATAGACTAACTGATCTGAATTCAAGTTGAAGTTTGATACTGATACTGCAACTGAAACTAACAAATGCAAGCAGTGGTGCCCCCAAGGGAAGGGCATGGCCCCCCCGATGCAATTGCTGCCCCCCACCCAAAATACCTGGAGGCTAACATTAATGTCTTTAAGGGGCTGTGATATACTCAATGTTTTCAGCTAGCATGAAGGTAATGGTTTCTTGTCAAACAAGACAACCTAAGGCTTTCACTGATACCAGCTTGTTGGGAAAGGGGGTAGGCTTAAATAATGCTCCAAACTTCATCTGAAGTTTAGTTAGGGAACTAATGTGTCCCTTGAACTTGCTCCTCAAGATATCTGAAGAGAAATGGGCTCTATGGGTACCCATGGGTCTCAGCTAAACTTGAGTGGGCTTGTTCTTAGTAAATGTTTTGCTCCCTACAATCAATGTGCTGCTTTAAATTAAAGCTGCATGTGTCTTTTTTTTAAGAAAAGGACCATCAGACTGTTTTAAGAGCAATGAATCACCTAACATGTTCATACATAAATTAATAAAGAACCAAATGTTAACTGTACTGGTATTAGTGTATGAACATCAGATTAGATACTAATCAGTTAGTAGTCTGGGACTATCTGTAAATCAAGAAACCAAAGAAATACTTCAACAGCATAATGGAATTCCTGAAATTCAGTTATGGCTTTTTGTTTTGGTGTGCCAACTCAAGATTTTGAGAAGCCCCATGTGGCCACCCCTATGACAGTTTTCTGAGGGCGCCACTGAATGCAAGTGACATTTTTCAAGTGTCAGTTAGATTCAGTTGCCAACATTCAACGTCATTTATCACAACATGATATGTTAAAATTCAGCTCTCACATTGTAACCTGGGAGATACCACTTGCATCGTGTTCCCAACGATCTCTCTTATCAAGTGTAACAATGTGAACTCTCTGACCCTGAAAATCTGGATCCACCAGTTTAGCAACAAGAAATCATCTGACTAGAATCAACCTATCAGATTACATTACGTCAGCCCTCAGATGTTGCCATGAGAAAAAAAGTACTAGACATGCTACAGCATAACATATTGTAGGGCTGCGGTTATGATAATCACTGGGTTGAAAAGTTGCAATTACAGTTACACTTTTTCATGCCCTATGGCCATTCGTTGAAGTGATTCAACCAGCTGTACACACACACACACACACACACACACACACACACACACACGAAATATATCAGCCATCCACGTGTCCACAAAATGCTGCCTAGTGTTTATGACACCTGCTCAAACTGGAGGATGTAAAGCTCCTCCTGCCCTTCATTGCACATTTCCTTCACATATACCTGGGCATATCTCTGTATACATTTCACAGAGTAAAACAATGCATGTTTGCAGAGCTCTTTGTGACTCTTGGTATTCAGTGGAAGGATAGGACCTGACTTTCACAGCTGCATTATTTACATGTATTTGAATAGCACACGTGGAAGCAAAAGGAGACTAAATATTTAGGCCAGATTCAAACACAGATGCTGCTGTATGTGAGGCTGACATCCTCCTATTGTACTCACACCCACTGTACTCAACTGACCTGAACTTGTAAAGGTAAAGAGAGCTCTACTAGAGAAATAAAACTTGTATCTATCATTGTATGTACAGTGGGGGAAAGTAACTAGGTACATTTACTCAAGTACTGTACTTAACTACAATTTTGAGGTACTTGTACTTTGCTTAAGTATTTCATTTTATGCCACTGTTTACTTCTACTTCACTACAATTCAGAAGGAGATATTGTACTCTTCACTCACTGCATTTATTTGATAACTTTATTTTGCGGATTCAGATTGTTAATACAAAATACAAATAAATTATGATGTATAATTATTGATTAAGCTACATGGCAACATGTAAAATAACTTAAATGAGTCCCAGCTTTGCCAGCTGCATGTTATTTTCATGTGATATAAATATTAATTGCATCAACACGCAATAATTAATCCAATAATAATATGACATTATTCTGAAATGGGCCGTTCTGCCTAATGAGTACTTTTACTATTGGTGCTTAAAGTAGATTGTAATGCTCTTACTTTTGTACTTTTGCTTGAGAAAACTTTTGATTGCAGAACTTTTACTTGTAACAGAGTATTTCTCTCATTACTTTCATTTGTTTTTTTGGAATAAAAGATCTGAGTATTTCCTACACCACTGATTATAAATACATTTTTTTCTAAAGATCCACCACAAGGGGAGTGGAGGAGATAATATTTATATCAGTACTGCCACCCACAGGTTAGGTGCTGACATGATGGGGTATTTACTCCACATGAGGTGGCTGCGTCAGTATTTGACCTTATCAGCAGATGGCAGTATTGATATACAGTGCAAATAAAAAAAAAAGCTCATGACACCAGATTACTTCACATGCATGTAATTATAGGGGTTTGCAAAACACTATTAACCCATTATATGGTCAAATAATAACTTTTATATGTATAAAAATATTAATTATAGAGATTAAAATTCTGTTTTAGTAAAAAAAACAAAAAAAACATAAAGTCACTAAAGTTTACAGTCAAGCACCACAAGTAGTATTAACAATATTATAGGGACGACAGTTGAAGGTGTGTAGTCGCTTTAGACATGAGATAATCATCAAAATGTTAACTGGAGGTGTTTAACATCTCAGCAGGGTGTGGGGGACCTGTGGGCTCTTGTAATGAATATGTCTTAATTGTGGCAGGCTATTTGACATTTGAAAAGTCCGATGATCCCGCTCATTCTTGACACCTATTTGCATTTCCATCTTTAAGGTCAAATGAGTATGAATAATACATTAAGGAGGTTCTTAAGCTCACAGCCAGCCATACCTTTCTGCACAAAGGCACCAGCTGAGTGTTGCTGAGCTCGGTGAACGCTAAAGAAACAATCAATTAATATCACTTTGGAAAACCACACGTGAAGCAAATACAGCATCCTGTTATTAATGGGAATATAAGGTCATGAGTCAATAGAAGATATGCTGTAGGATCTGATCAGTTTCATGGAGTCGACTTGTTAATCACAGTGATATTCATTTTTTAGCCTTGTTGTGTGCATTCAGACTAAATTGTGCTGCTGGGAAAGTGTTGCTCCTTTTAAAAAAAATATTTTTAGTGACTTATCAAATGACAGTTCCCGGTGCAATATTAGGCATGTGAACTATCAAAGGGTTAACCTGGAATAAATTCAAGATCAAAGGAAGGCCCAAAAAAGAACCTTGGCAAGAGATTGGAAGAATTTAATGAGCAAAAATTAACATGTATTAAATCTGACCTCGTGCTTACATGGCAGATGTTGAGTGGAGCAGCAACCAGATACGTTATTAGAGATAAACAGTGGCGTGTTACATTTTGAGAGGAGCATGGGAACTTTCAGATAACCTTTTTTTTTTTTTTATTCCATTTCAAAAAGATATTTCATTTAAAGCTGAGAAAAATGCCTGCACTTAGAATCCTATTCACTCATGTGTTATGTACTAAATTTCATCGATCAAATGATGCTTTAATAATCAGGTTTCACTAGATATCATGGGATTTCCTTCAATATGATAAAACTCATATGAGATTAAAAGAAATAAAAAATAAAAATAAGGCAGGCGCAGGCAGGGGAATGTCTTTAATAAAGGAACTACCGAGTATAACCAGCACATCTGAAGTCATTCACTTGGGGGCTGAGTTTCATAATAAGGGTACTGTCTTAGGAGAATTGAACATTGCACTGGATGTATGGCCTTGAGGAGACAGATTTGCCGGCTGTTTTGACAACTCATTACCTGTAATTTCACTGACGGATTGGTGAAGTGGCTCCGAGAAGGCAGCCGTGGCACCAGAGACTGTGTGGTTTGTGCCCGGAATGATGTAAGATAGAACGCCGCATAAGCAAAGATTTATTATGGCTAATGATTGCTTAAAAACGGAGCGAGGGGGACTTGACAGTTTGGTGCCTCTGCCAGAAACGTAGACACATTCTCAGTCCACCTATCTATAGATTTAGAAGCCTGTTTGAAACAGAGTTAAGACGATTAACAGTAAACTGGTGACAAATATATATCTGCTCCTGGATCTTTCTGGCAGTGTTAAGATCATTATTGTTGAATCTAAGCTTACAATCAATTAATTCAGACTGCCCTGTTGTTTCCAGTGTGCCTGATGGTGCTGTCTAATATCTGGAAACTAATCTTTATTGGTAAAATGCACACACTGAATATTCCAATCAGCTCAAATACTCTAAAAAAAAGTAACATTTCCCAGTTCTCCCCGTGGGTAAGATCTTGGATAAGTCTCCAAGTCAGTAGGTGGTGGGGGTGGGCGTCAGTGGGCTCGTCCAGGCCAGTCCCCCCTGCTCCGACATAATTGGTCCATCCCTGGCACAACTCCTCATCTCCAAAGCCACCAAAAACTGTAACCTACCTTGTGTATTTTTCACTAATTGAAATGCCTAATGAGGTCCCAGGGGCTCCATCCCATTACCTCTGAGTTAATTAAAGCCTAAGCAGTGTGCCAAACGGTGAATAAAGATGCAGTAAAAGTGCAAGAGGAACAGGGAGCCTGAGCAGGGTTCGGTGTGCTGGGATGGGGCTGACCTGCTTTTTTGTCATTGTTGTGGGACGCTATATTCCAAGACAGAGCAGATGTCTATTATTTTTTTTATTTGTATTTATTTTGGGCTTCAAATTTTGTTACCCTGGTTCAAGCGCTTATTATCCAGTGTGGTTAGCCTAATTCTGCTTTATTAAACATTAAAACTAGCCGCCACCATCAGCAAGGTTTTTACAAAGATGCTCCCTGTTTAGAACTAAAGCAGAACACAAGGTGAAAAAACGCAGCAGGTGTGTTATGGAGTTTTCTTCTATTTCAGTGTGGCTGTGATAGAATTATAGTGCTCATTAAATCTACATTTGTAACACATTCAAAAGGCAGTTATCTACTTGTTATGCTCTGTGGTCACTAGTGTGAGAATATTAACCCAAACCACATTACCTTGTTAAGAAACCTCTCTTTATTAAAAGGCAAAAGCATCGACTGGTGGAACGTGAAAAGACAAAAAGAGGCATTTCTTTTAAGAAACAATTTCAAATGTTTATTTAACATGTCAAAGAAGGGGCACACACTCGTGAATTCAAAAGGGGGGCAGCAATTATTGGCCAGTACTATGACTTAAACTTAATACTAACATTAATCAGGTTTTGGCTAAAAAGAAAACATGTTTTTGTTCCTTTTTGTTTTTATAAAGAAACTTTATGTACATTGGTTCTTTTATACAAGAGGTTCATTGGATAAATGCATCAAAAAGAAACCAGTTCTGCAGTAAACTTTACAAAAAATACATTTTGTTTTCATTGAGAGATGTAGAAAAGGAGGCAGTCAAATATTGACCAATAATATTTCTTCCTTTTCATTATTTAGAAAAAAAGCAGTTCTAATACCTATTTTAAGGAAAAGCAATATACAGCACAATAAATGGGAGAGAATTGCCTTTGCGGATTCATTCAGTTGGTTTGGTGACCAGAGAGAGGGGCTGCGACTGGAAGAGGGCATGATGGGAGTGAAGGGCTGCCTGATGGAAAGGGGAAGGTGGGGAGAGCATGGAAGGGTGCAGGGAGGTGAAGGGGATTGGCCGGGTGAGGATGGGTGTGGTCGACTGGCTACCTGAAGTACCAATTGGGATGGAGAGGTGGGTGTGGGAGGAGGAGGAGGAAGAGGAGGAGGAGGAGGAAGAAGATGTGGATCCAGAAGCCTTCCCAGCTAGGGAGAAGTGGTGGTGCACGCGTCCCTCCGGTTTGGTGGTGAGCGATAACGGCTGGGCCTGCTCGGAGTGAGTGGCGGCGGGAGCAGCCGGGGAGGCCAAGGCTGCAGAGGGAGTGGCCGGCGAGTCCAGCATGCTGCCGTGTGACGACGCCGGGCTGTCACACATCTTCTCCGAGGGCAGGTACTGCACACACTGCTTCTTGCTTCTTATCGAGAAGTCTGGGGAAAACAAAGAGACGTGAGGAAGCTGAATTATGGATCTGCTGCTGGCTTCAAATCTGGTTCACGTCCCTCAATGCTGCCGTGACAGAAGCGAACGAGTGATTATCAAAGCAGTGAAGATGATGGCGGTGAAAACTGTGAAAGAAATCAACTTGAAAACGCATTCCAACAGGGAGAGTGAAACATGATGTTTAACATGTTCAGATGGTATGCATTTGCGATAAAAAAAGGAACATGACACGATGTAAATGTGGACTGAAGTGTGGAAAGTGCTCTTATTTTGGGCAAATTACAGTGGTCACTTGGTTGCACAACAGCACACATACCTGCCACTATTAGCACTGAACCTCATAAGCTGCTTGTCAAAGCATAGAAGCAGGGAAAGAAGTTAGTCAGTGTTAGTGAGGAAAAGAATCCATGCAGAAATAACTGAATAAAGGTGCAGCATCGCAGTTTGCACTTCAGCTTTGCAAGAAAATTCAAGTCCTATCCGTTAGTTCCTACACTTCTTCTCCCTTACTTCAGTGTGTGGAGAAAAAAATCTAAAACACAGACAGGAAGAAATGGCCCCTTACCTTCTGGTTTTGAGTCGGGTTTATTGTCTCTCTTCCTCTTTTTCCGCTTCCCCTGCACAGATAAGACAATGCTGTTAATTCTCATAGTGAAAGCAAAGCACCTCAACTGCTTCGGTTTTAAAGTTCAATTACTATAATTAACTGACACACTCATATTTGACTGAGCCTGGTGAGAAAAAACAAACTTCCTCTTCTCATATATAACATAAGAGATGATTACGGAAATGTGCTACTCACATAGTTGTCTCGTGCTGACCACCCTGGATAGAGCTGGGAGTGGAGTTGCCTCTCTTTTCTGGCCAGCTCATAGTATTTGGCTTGTTCCTCTCTTGACAGGGAATGCCACTGTGGACAAAGACAGAAGATATCAAAGGATTGCTAAACACGCACACATATATCACGGTCATAAATTCACATGCACATCAGTGACTGTGCTACTTACCCGTCTTCCAAGGATCTGGTTGATGGCAGCGCTCTCTTTCAGAGTGCACTCTGCCACTACTTTGGCTCTCATCTCCTTCATATACAGCATGAAAGCATTCAGAGGTTTCTTGATATGAGGCCTCTTGTCCTCTTCTTTCTTGGGAGGAACGGGGGATTTCCTGCTAATCCGAAACATTAAAAATATGCCATTTAGAAACCGTGAATGGTGGCGAGTTGACGGTGAATTAAAGCTAACAAAGGGAAATATTGTGCGGCAATGAAAGCAGGTTTTGATACAATTATAAGGCATTCTTACGCATGCATCGAGGGACTCATGTCACCACTGGGCTCCTGTTTGATAGCCGGGGAGACAATGGCGGGGTGCGGTATGCCGGTCTGGTGGAGGCTGTGCGGCGGCGGAGTCACCATGTGAGGGGAGAAGCGGCTGGACACCAAGCTGCGAGAGCAACAGGAGGGAATGTTTTAACAGTCGGGTTTAACAGGGAACCTCTGTGAACCTGACGAGAAAAGGTTCAGCTAACTTGGCACACAACTGCCCTGCCTTAACCTCTGGGTTAAATTCACTGTGCCTACTGTGTCCGTCTAGACTAAAATCATACACACAATGAGTTACATGCTTGCTTTTTGTTCAAATAAAGACTTTTTCAAAAGCCCCTTTATTCAGCAGTGGCTGGAGAAAAGTGGAGTGTGTTGTTACCATAGCGACAGCATGGCCGTGACACCTGAAACCACTTTCCTTACCACGTTCCAGAGAGCGTTCTGACAGCCGTCCACACAGAACACCTTTACAAAGTGTCTCTCTTTATTTCCAATTGTTAATACAATGGAGCATTGTAATGAACAAGGGGGGAAATTAAACTCCATCTCTCTCTATCACACACACGCCCTAGTTAATGTTGGAAAATTCCTCTATTTTAACATGTCACAGCTCTACCTCATGATACATGCAGTATGGACAAACCCGGAGCTAACTTAAAATATATAAAGGCATTACTAACAGTCAAACAGGGGCCGGGCAATATATGTCTACGTTATATAGATATCATGACATTGGGGTGTGCAACATATCAATTATACTTGATGTTTCACAGCTTGTTCCACCTGGATGTATAAAAATGACTACATTGCAAACATCGACTTTAAATTGCTACATCATTATTTTTAAGCTACAAGCACAAACATGATGCTTCACACACCCATCCAGACCTCTGGCTCCTGGGCGACAGTGGCTGAGCAGGCAGAGTATGTGCTTTTGTATGTGCAGGGCTTCACATCGCCACCATTTACTCACAGTTTGCAACCAACCAGCACCAGTACAACTTGCAAATATTATTAATAAATGAACTGGAGAGCCGTTAGTTTGTGTCAGGCACACAGTGAATAAATCCTCACGTTTAACTGCGCCATCGTGACAGTTTAACTCTCTGCTACAGGCTAACATCTAGCTGCTGACCAGAAGCTTCAAATTCACAGCAAACATATCAACGGAGACAAGCCGGGTGCTTCAAAATGAAAGCACCAGTGGTTAAATTTGGATTTATTTCACTGGAACAATACTTTAATTTTGTTTTTATTTATTAAACTTCATTATAACAGTACTTTATTTAACTTTATTGTAACAGTAGTTCATTTATTAGTTTAGTAATTTAGTAATCTGCAGTCTTTTAAGGAGGAATTCAATAAAGGCCATATCACCCAGCCCTGCATGATACAACACAAGATATCATCTTCGATTTTGGAAAACATAATAGCATTAAAATTTGTCTTCCCTAGTTTTAAAGGCTGAATTAAAGTAAGGTGACATTATTTCTGAGCTTACCAGTCTGTTTTAGCTGTTCTATTATTTGCCTTTACCCACATAAATATTTTGTGAATGTACCACTAGTCAACCCTACAACATTGTTGCAATATCAATATTGAGGTTTTTGGTCAAAAATATTGTGATATTTGATTTTTGCCATATTGCTCAATCCTGTGACAAACACAACAGCATTAGAGTCCAGGTTAAAAATGCTCACACAGCACGATAGTTAAAAGCTTGTTTTGACTCAATGTTTGATATCTACTATCTGACTGAATTTAGAATCCAACCCTAAGAAAAAAAAAGTTATAAATACATGGAGTCTAATAAAATATCTGTTATTAAGAGCTGATATTTTGCTTTTTTCCTTTTTTTTGAACCACTTAATAATTCATGCTGTATAAACAAGGAGGTGCCTGTCATTCCCTCGGTAATAAACCTATACCGACTTACTCTGTAAACATCCCACTCAGTCCCTGATGAATAACTCAGCGCTGCTCACAGCTGATGGCATGCAGACAAGCTCCACATTTTGAAAATAATGCTCCCATTCGTGTAATGCAGTCATGTTTATGGTACCTACAGTATGCTGTTGCCATAAGATTTTATTCTTAATTTGAAATTTTGGCGCAGTATTTGGCATGCCCTAAATCCGATGCATTATATAGTGTGAAAAAAAACTTGCGAGGTATGTTTGCAATTGTTGTGAGTCCATCTCAGGACGGCATTACACATCCTATTGATCACAGAGACCCTTCTGAATTTTTCATCTCATACTAACACCGGAAGGCTCGCTACAAATCTTTCCAATTTTGAAAGAGGGTCGGAGAATTTAGTCTGATTGGACGTGTAGGTTCAGATGAGCTTTGATTTGTCGTTATCGATTCCCAGCCCTTTCATCTCTGCGGTGTGTGTGTGTGTGTTGTGGAGTGGCTCAGAACATTGGCCTGACCACGGAAGTTTAGCTCTGAGAGAAAAGACAGAAGGAGAGTGCTGAATGCCAATAATGCCTTCACACTATTTAAGAAGCTGAACTTGTCTGTGAGAGACTTAGACCTCACATCCCTTTGTAGTCCTGACACTGCAGCCTGTGCATGATCTGACAATGTTTGTCACAAACGGAAAGTGTGTTATGTGAAATAAGATTCATGCTATTTCTGTAGAATGTTGCCAAAACAGTTTAACAATGCAAACAATGGATGTTTAAAAGTGCACATCAGCCATTTCTTTGACCTAGTGTGTAAAAAGGCTGGCATAGAAAGCCTGAGAAATGTGATTACAGCATGTCATACAAGCAGCAGATATTAGATGTCTCCCTTTGGGAGGGTGGGGGTGTTGCCGAACACGATCTGCTCACCTGGACATGGATGCATTCATTGCTAGCGCTGGATAAGGGTGACGGAATCCCCCTGGAGGGATGGAGTACATGGGCTGGCCCTGCCTGAGAGACAGAGGGAGACAGAGTGAGCGAAAGCTCCAGTGTGAGGTGGATCAAACACAGCTGACAGCTAACCCACCAGCACTAATCCTCTACTCATCAACTCAAATCCCCTGCTTGTGGAACAGCACCGTTGCAATTGATTACGAGAGCCGTAGCAAAACCCATGAATGTTCATAAATTCCTCCTGGTGAACTCAAATGTTTAAATTTATTATTGTTCTGATATGGCACACCTGCACTTAAACAGCAGGGGATAAAAAACAGAAAAAAATGTCCCTGTGTTCACCCTTTTTCTTCTTGACTTGAACTTTATCAAACAGTTTGTTGTGCCTTCCTAAATCTTAACTCAGCACAAGTTGGTAGCCACACTGTGGATTCGCTGACGTCAGTACTTCATCTGTGCTGTGGTTTGTATCTATGAAGAAAATGTGTCTGGCCGAGTGGACAGCTAAAAAATCAAAGTGACTTACTGTGGCATGAGCCAGCCCAGAGGGTGTGCGATGGAACCAACAGCGCCAGGAGACAGGGGGTAGTATGGAGAGAGCTCCGACGGGTGAGGTGTCCGAGGAATACCTGCAGGTGCCACAGACGGAAGAAGCCAGCTTTTAAAAACCAGGGCATAAAAACAGCATTTAACATCTTTGAAAATATTGTTATCATCTCCGCCATACTCTCAATACTCCACCCAGAATCTGAGTACAGCAGCTGTGCTGAATTCACTTTGGCGATCCCAATAGTGTCCACTTCTCAAGGTGGAAAAAAGTAACAAAATGTCCATAGAAACCTGCTCAGCTCGTTCCAAACTGAAACAGTTTTTCCAAAATGTGTTTAAACACGCCGTTTCCTTTTCAAACTTCATGACCCTGTCATGCTCATTAGTGCGCGTTCGTTTGTGCACATTAGCGTGCATGCTTCCTGGTTTCTATGGATGTTTCAGTACTTCTTTCCCTCTTATGACAGGTGGTCACGACTGGAATTCATTGTGTAACTGGCGGGAATTTTGCACGGTTGTTGACCTGTTAATTCAGTTACTGCAAAATGCTGAACCTCTTTGCTCCTTCTGTCACCACACAGATGAGACGACAACCCATCTTTTTTGGGATTGTACCTCTAGTCAGACTTTCGGTATGACCTTAATCTTTCATAAACAGAATATTAGATACTCAACTCAAACTTGAAATTTAATTAATTAATTATTTACTGATTTAAAGCCTGTTATCAATAATATTTTCTTAATAACACACTAGCAAATTTGCAAAACAGAAACCCAACCTTACTTTCTTCATGTCTTCCTTAAAATCCTGCCAGGATACACTAAAATACTGCACATATTCTGTGAAAACTAGAGCCATATGTCATTTCTTTTGTTTGTAATTTATTTTATTTTATTTGTGTTTGCTTGCTATTTTTATTTCTTATGTACTTTTTTTATGTATAATGTTCTCTGCACTACCTAAACCTGTTTTAAGTTCCATTGTGTAAATAAAGTTAAAAAAAAAACTGACATAAATTTACTGACTAAACTAGAATTTTTTACGGCCACTTGTAAAGATTACAGACAGTGATATGTAATATGAGGAATATCACTTTAAGATGTGAAGCGAGCCAGTGTCCATTACCTGTCTTTGGATCGAGGATTTCTGGGGAGAGGTGTGATGGTGGCGTGCCGGGGGAGAAGTGTTCATTGCTGTAGGTG
Organism: Epinephelus moara; assembly: GCF_006386435.1. Lineage (NCBI taxonomy): Eukaryota > Metazoa > Chordata > Actinopteri > Perciformes > Serranidae > Epinephelus > Epinephelus moara. The sequence continues at coordinate 15,773,862 of NC_065513.1, forward strand.
ATGAGGGGCGTCAGTGGGTGGACATGGTGGGCGTGCTGCACCACTGGGACTTTATTGGACTGTTGATGAAGAAAAAAAGAGAAGAACACACACACAAATAAGTTATGAGCAGGAGGAGACCAATGTGCAACAAGTGTCTGACAAGTAACATTCAAAACACAGTGAGAGTCATCCATCAAAGCTTTAATGTCTGTGGCTGAGACAAGTTTATAACTCTCCCAAAGTGTACACCACGCTTGCTTTCCGTTTCACATTGTTCAAAAGAAAAAGGACTGGAGTAAACAGGCCATCATGTGTGAATGCCCTCTACGGTAAACATCACATCAGCCTGCGCATGTGACCGGCCCTGTGATGCAATCTGGACCGGCACCAAGGAACACTAAAAAGCTTTGCAGACACATGCCAAGACCATTACGGCCATTTAGCTGAGGAGAGAACTGTTTGTTCAGTCCAACAAAAAACAACAACGGTGCCACCGAGTCCAAAAGTCACACCAAGTGAGCCACAAACAAACACAATCACGCTAAGGTAAACTGAATACCCATAAACAAGTGGAGACATCAGCTCCCACTCTGTCTGACGGCAGTCACTTGATGGGAAGAAGCAGACGCCCATGGGTGGATTACACTGCCACATTATACTGCATATGACCCTAATGTTAGAACAACACTTGAACTTCTGTATAACTTAAAGGGACAGTTCACCCTAAAACCTAAAAAACATATTTTTCCTCTTGCCTGTAGTGCTATTTATCAATCTAGACAGTTTTGTCTGCCTCCTCTTGAATATACTGGAACTAGATGTCACTCAGCTTGTGGTGCTCAAAAACATAAATTTCCAAAACTCACCAGCAATGTCTCTTTCCAGAAATCATGACCAGTTCCTCAAAATAACCCACAGACCTTGTTGTGAGCAAGTTTCATGAAGGAACTATTTTCTTTCAACTGAACTACACCTGCCAACCGTATCAACGTGCAGAAGGAAGTGTGCATCTACTCATGGAAGAGAGGGTCTTGCTCGTGACAGCACAACATGTAAACATTAATGTCGTCCCCCTCGGCTGAGCTGAGATCAGCTAGCTCAGTGTTGCTAGGAGAGCTAGCAGTAGATGCACACTTTCTTTTGTGCTGTGATGCGGTTGGCAGGGTGCCATCTAGTTCTATTATATTCGAGACAATGCAGACATCTCTACAGCCAATATCTGCAAATGTGGTAACAATCTGGATTAATAAATAGCACTGCAGGTGAGCGGAAAAACAGGTATTGTTGCTTTTGGGATGAACTGTCCATTTAAGTTAAGTGAAGAAAGAAGAAGAAGAAACTTCCTTTTACATTCAACGACGCTTTACCCACAGACCCCAGTTGAGATCTGACTGGCATCATGGCTACGACTAGGAGGATGAAGACAATAATAATAACCAGCGTCTCTACTTTCATTAGGCAGCGCTCAGCCTCGCAGTCATTTCCCCTGGCTGCCTGGCTGAATAGAGCACTTGTTGGCTCAACTTGTCACATGGGAGGGTCAAGGGGTGGAGGGGGGGTTTGAAGGGGGGAGAAAGGAGTCTTGTTCCTCCAGGCTAACCTTTCTTCAATATCCCTCCCCACCCCCTTCTCAACCTCTCGTCTCTCTCCAACGTGGTCTGCTAAGGGAACAAGGTTTGCATTGAGACTTCTGTACACTCTCTTGCTTCACGCTGCTTAGAATTGTTCCAAATCTTTGCTTTTTTTTCGGCCACTCTTTTTTTTTTCTTTTTAAAGGAAGGTCCAACCTTTTCCTCCTTTTAAATCTTTAGCAAATTGGTTTCTCCCGTGTCTAAAGCACGCTTTGATTCTGGTAATGCCAGATGGAGTGAGGAAAATATTTACTGGTGTTAAACATGGCTATATTAAGATCACTTTGCTCAGGACTTTTTTTTAGGTTTCTCCAGACTTAGAGCATATAAGGTCAATGCATATGGTGATGCGCAGAGAATACGCACAGCACAGAAAAGGCTTTGATGAAGCCTCATGGCAGAAATAGTGTTGACCTGCTGGGTTGAAATCCCAAGTCCCACATGTCATGTATATTTGAGTTGTGCTTTGTTGTTCTACTTAATGTACAATATGCCTGAATTTTCCCTATATTGTGAGGGCTGTTTGAGACCTCTAGACCTGGGTGCCAACACATTTTGGGAAGCACTTCAGTGAGAATTTGAAATGATGCCTATTAATTATTCATATCCTGGAATACACCAATCGTGTGCTCCCTACACATATTTCTAAGTTTGAAGGCACTAGTTTCAACTCCAGGCTGCCTTTCAGTTCAGCAGCTCGACAAAATGTGGAGAAAAATGGAGTCTGCAGGTTGCACACATGCAAAACTCTTCTAACCTGTATCCTACCTGCCAGGTTTTATCCAGGAGGAATAAAGATGGCTTCATCGAGGAAATTCCTCTCTTTAAATCATTTTTGAATGAAATAAATCAAAATCAGCATCATTTTTAAACTCATTTAAATGAGAATTACGAGAACTACGAGAATTAAGCTCTCCAGAACTCTGAGAGCAAAACATGTGGTTTTGTGAAAATGAAAAACTGGACTAATGGCTCAATCATGACTTAAAACTAAACACTAATGTATCAATGCCTTCTTTCACTTGCTTTATGTGTGGAGGTAATATTCCTGCAGCCCATGAGGGCTTCATACGTCTGGGTTCATGATCCACAAGCAAAGTGTAATAAGGAAACCACAAGGAACATGAGCCGTGTTTCAAATATAAACAACATCTACGTGATAGCACGGATAAAGGGCAACCTGGAACCAGATGGTATCTACATTGACTGACAGAAATCATGCTCTGTACATAGATGTGCCTGTTACAAACAGGTCTGCAGTGGCGTTAAGTATAAACACCCAAACTGGTCTTTTGGACATATTAACAGGAAGATTTAGAGGAAGAAATAAAAACAGCAAAAAGTTGCTGAGCCGGTGCAGAGAAAAAGATGTCTGTCTCATAAGAGGGTTTGAAGCTAAAAAGGCCGAGGTGGCAGTACCTCGCCTGGCTGTCCAACTTGGAACGGCGCTAAGAAAAGCACAGTCCTTGGTCAATGTGGGTGGAGGGGTGGATTTCATTCAAGCAAACATGTTTTTGGATCCTGCACATCTGAATTGAATTACTAGGCAAACAGCCGATGGGGAAGAGAGCTTAGAACAAACTGAATAACCCCACAGCTTTGTGTGTCTTTATGCTCGGTGATTCTGGGTGGGAGGCTCAGAGGCCTTTCAAAACTCCAGGAAAGACAGGGTGAAAAGAATGCCTGGCATGCTGAGAAATCCAAGCCTTGTTTGTCAACGCCAACAGGAAGCGGACGTGAGAGGGGACCGAGCGTGTCGTATGTCTTTAAAATCAACCCCTCCAAAAACTATGCCATTCATCACAGACAACGTGTGCTTTGCTGGTCTGGTCATCGCCTCTGAAAGGGTCAACGGGAGTAATATTCTAGCTTGAAATAATACAGAGCAGAGCGGCGTCATATTACTGGAGTGAATATCCCCAGTGGTCATTAAATAAATTGAGAGAGCGCTTAACAAAATCAGCAAAGCATATATGGGCACAAACATGGACAAATTGAGATCTAATAAATATTTGTAAACTGACATATATTAGCATTATTTTCTGGTAACTCTGCCGATAATAAACGCTGTAATTTCAAGGATTCATTCTGCGTACATTTCAGGGTTTGACTGAAATCAAAGCGCTGGTTCCTTATTCCATTTCTGGAGAGGATCTTGTCTCTGCAGTGGCCCAGCAGGACTGCAGACCTTAGATCAGTATTCAGTTCAGTCCTCCCAAAGCCTTTGATTTCGTGATGGATCCCGGTTGTTCACTGCCTAATGCAAAGCGAGAGAATCTCTCTGGACTCCCAGTCAAAGGTCTGTTGAAAGAATATGGGTCGAAAGCAAGTATGTGTATCGCTTTGGGAGCAAAAAAAAGAAAAGGCAGCAGATTTTCAGTTAATATCTCTGCTTTAGGTGTCGTATAGCCCTGAGAGTTAAAGATTGCACCGGACACATGCAGGGAGACAAAAGGCATCTCTGGAATGCTGCTCTAGACCTTCCCACTTCAATTCACTTAAACAATTCTGTGACTAAGTGACATATGACACGCTGACAGGACCCAGGTCCCTCGGTGCCTTGATTACTCTTGACGCTAATACGATATTGAAACAAGGAGGGCGATTCTTGCGTCCCTGTCAAGTGAAGATCAGCCCATATTTGAGCCCTGAGTGCACAGTGATCTGATAAGTAACTGAGGGACGGGCACCCTAGTCAGTTCTACCTCATTATAGAGTCACAGCTCCTTCTAATCCAGAATAACAGTACAAGTCAGTGTAGTCTGTAATGACACAGAGAATAGACATTATGGACAAATTACTCCGAGTGACCTCAGAGAAGGATGTACGCAGCCTTGACATCATTATCAGGAGAGTGTTAATGACTGTGAATCAGTGTGTTGTGGAAGATGAGTACAAGACACGCATGATTCAGACAGTTCCTCCTCTCCTCTCCTCTCCTCTCCTCTCCTCTCCTCTCCTCTCCTCTCCTCTCATCTCATCTCCTCTCCTCTCCTGCCTGGTCCAGCTCGGCCACTACTGATGGGCTGACACGTTCCCCATACTGCATCACCTGGCCCTGCAGCGCCTTTGATGTATTATTCATGAAGAGGCAGCCCTCTGAACACCGGGGTCTATATGGGGGTTTTGGGGTGCTGAACGTGTGTGCGTGCATGTGCGTGTGTGTATGCATGGTGGGGTGCGATATGTTCATAGAAAAGCTTGTTCCCCTCTTCCCAGTCCTCCCACCCCACCACCACCATTACTACCAAAAGCAATACCAACTGAATGCTAAACAAACCTGTCTGTTGAATAATTGAGGATCTCAGGCCAGAGCAGGCTACGATTAGCATACGGGCCTTATGGACCCAATCTGCACAGTGACAGGATGGTCTTTCCCTGGACTTTGGAATCTGCCGAACGCTCAGATTTCTATTTAACATTCTGTAATCTTGTTCGGCGCTGCCAGAATTAGCAGAAATGTCACAGCAATTTCAAATCATCAACAATGAGTGCGTTGATTTCCGCAGGGCAGCATATGTAGGAATGATAGAGATGATATCATTCACAAAAAAATCCAAATATCAACATTGTCTTCATGCGGAGGCTCGCCAGTGGATGATTTATTAATCTGCAGAGGAGGCGCTTGACTGAGCAGGCCTCTCATTGCTATCAGTACACTAACATTATGCATAGTTGACATGAATGTAAAATATAAGATGTGCCTACAAGCAGGCCTTGACACATATTCCACACCATGCCAGTCCATCATAGAAACAAAACAACGATGTCAGATTTAACACATGCTTGCAGAATGACTGCAGGAGTACAGGTCTGCTCCAGGAGTCCCTGCTGGTGTCTCCTCTCCTCGGGTCTTTCTCTCTGGCTCCTCTTGGCCCTGGGCAGTAATCCCTGGCCCCCCGTGTGTGCCCATCCGCTCCCCCTGCTCTCATTAGTGCAGTGTTGGGGCCTGGGGAGCCTGCAGGCCTGGGGAGACAGCCTGCTGCTCCCCTCCCACTCTCCCTCTCTCTCCTCGGCTGGAGTAATGAGCACATAATCAGCCTGGCTCCCTGTCAGCAGCAGCACACCAGAGGGGCATGTGGGCTCCTGGCCCAGAGTGGGGGGTAAGGCACAGCGGGGTGTTTCGCTCTCTATCCTCTGTGCCCAGGGTACGCAGCACCCGGTATTAGAGCTTCCCACCACTAATCAAATCATCCTCTAGTCACAGGTCACCAGATCAAGCATGGTGACTTCCTCTTTTCGTTCACATACCGAAAGCTGTTACACTTTCAATGAACTTCCCTACATTTTAAACTGCTTTAACATGAAAGTGTTACATGAAGACACGTATGTTGTCTCACATTCTTTTTCTGCCAGTTCAAGTGTTTGACTTGAGATGTTTGGCCTTGGGCTGCACATTCATTAGAGCTGTTATTTGACGCCAGTAAACACAGTAAAATGATCATAATAAATAGCAGGAAAGTATTGACATTTATTTAAAAGCAAGATAAAAGAAGCTTCTATCTATGCTAACAACAATGTTAGATATGTGTAGGTACTTTTAGGGTCCTATGTGCATATATAAAAACATTTAATAATTAATCAAAGGGAAAGGGACAAACGCTCCAAACTTAAGGGAAGTACATATTAAGGCTCGCAAAAAAAATGTGAAGGCTAAAAATTATTCCGTTTTTAACAGCTTGATCGCTCACATTCTCAGCCCTCTACAAAGTTTCTTTTTGTATTGACTTTTAAGGCTTAATGACGTTCAAACAGATGAAGGCCAAACAAAAAAAGAAAGAGAAAAAGAAAAAAGAAAAGCACCAAAGCAGAGCCACATGAAAAGTAACAGCAACCACCGAAGGACAGAACAGAAACAACCAAAGCAAGGAAGTCAACTTCAGTCAATGTGCTTTCATTTCCTTTAAATTCAACTGCTATTATCGTACTCATTGTTTTGACTTTTTCTCCTAATTCCGTCTCCCTGCACTGTGGATTCACAGATTTCATAACTGTCTTAAGTTATCAGAATCAGTTTGCTGTGACACAAACTTCACACAATAGCTGCTGTGTCTAACAGAAAAATCAACAGGGTCACTGACAGGTCAGCATTTATTCTGATCAAATATGTAACTGCTTCCTATTGAGACTTAAGTCAGTCCTGGATTCCCATGAGCAAACTCCGTCCCCTTCACAACAGTTTCCCATTGACTTGCCCTCAATGAGGACTTTGTCATGTGCATCGCTGCGATTATGGGATCCAGCGAGTCAACCACAAACTCAGCAAGCACGTCGTCTAGCCAGGATATGTGAGGTCAAGGGGCTGCGTCATAGCGGCTGCATTTACCCAAGTGTAGTGACAGTGGCTTTCTGCTCCATGCACTGCTTAACTTGACTTCCCGGAGCAGAAAACACCCAGATACGATCGAGCAGGTGCCAGATAGATGCTCGCGTTATCTAATGTTTTCAATCCCAAACACACATCCCTCAGCGAAGCCACACACCAAACAGGTCTGCTGAGGCCCCGCATTGTCTAACCAGAGTGTGACACCATGATGACTAGTTCACACCTGTGTGGGAAAGTTCAAGAATGGCAAGCAGGTTCGAGGTTGAGAGATTTATGGCGGAGACTGAGTTATTGAGGTAAAGGCAGACAGACTGTACAGCAGTTGGCCTGCGGGCGGGTGCTGTGGCGGGGTTGTGCAGGGGGTGACTGTAGATGGGGTGGATGGGAACCAGTAAAAATTTACATGCCCACTAACTTCATTATTGTGAATAATCACATTATGGTGATAGTTTGATTAAAGCATTTATATGATTCGCAGTAAACTGATTCCCCGAATAAGCTGACATGATTTGTTTGATAATTGACTTAATGTCCCGTAGGATGTAGACCCGGAGGAAACATCTTATTACTGCCACAAAATAAGGGAGGGATAGTGTTGGGACACTGCTGGTGTTCATTCAGTTATTTTGTGTGTGAAATTTGTCTTTTTTTCCTCCAGCCAGTCACGTTGCTCTTTGGTCAAAAACAATTTATCTGGTTTACTTGCAGTCTTTCAAATGTTTCTGGCTTCCTCATCTCCTCATAATCAAACTTTTGTTTTTTATTGAGTGTAAGTACTTACTAAATGCCCCGGTGTTGGAGAACGGGAGTCTTTTAGTCCTGCAGATCCAGGGACGTCCAAAAGAGGCCATTTCATCTGCAGGTACTGCGGGCAACACAAAGGAAGCAGAATTACAAAACAGAAGCAGACGCACTGCAGGGAAGAAACATGCACGGTAATAAAAACAAAATGCATTCAGAAATAGACATGATAAAGAAACAACAAAGCTAAATCCAAAGCTCTGTTTTGCAAAAAAACACAACTCTAATATTTACTTTTAGTGAACCGTGGGGACTGAAGCGTGCAAAAGTGGTATGAATGGTGTCAAGCCCGCAGAGATCTCCAGCAGACACCTGTACCAGACCCACATCGCTGCTGGAGTCAGACAGTGAGTTTTGGCATGAGGGAGAGCAGGGAGAGCGATGTGAACACAGCGGACTGGTGGAGGACTGTGAAATTGCCGTTTGTCAAGGAAAAACAAGAGGCCAGCTGTGGGCGCCCATCGCTGAGCGGGTGGGAAGAGACAGCTGGAAGGAAGCCCCGTCTAGAGCGGCGAATGGTTGAGCCTCCGACTCGGAGCTAACTCCATTGGTTTGGCCTTTTGACCCCAGACATAGTCCCTCCTCCTTTCAGTATCACTACTTTTCACACATGTACCAAAGTTATCATGAGGGGGTTGTGTAAGTGTTTGCTCTTTTTTTTCCCCCCACGTCACAAAGACTTCCACCACCGTATTGCCCGTCTCTTTGCCACTGTGCCATGCGGAAAGAGCTGTGTGTACTGGAGGAGAGGTTTTTATGATTTACAGCCTCATACAACAAGCTTTTTTTTTTTTGTCCTCCAGCGATGGAGATAGCATGAAGCCAGAGCTCCAAAAGCACGGCTCAACCATCTGGTTTATGAATCAGTTTAAATACCGGACACAGCAGCTTGTCATGCATGTGGATTTTCTCTCTGGTACAATTTCAAATTAATTAAAAGGGTTTTATATTATAGGTTGTGTTTTGCTCATCCAGACCCATGTAGTGCAGAGACATAAAGGTATTGTAGAACATTACTGAAGTTGCCTTTTGGGCACGGGAGCGTATACGGGTTATATATTCTGTCTGTAAGTGGTGATTATACAATCTCACCATGCATCCTCTGTTATTACTCTACAATGCATACTATCATTTGTATTTACATAGCACTGTGCATATGAATTCCTCCGCCCAGAGCAAACATCGGATGAATGGAAGAGACACGAAATAGTATCTGACGTTTAATAAATGACTGACGACAGCAGTTAAAGAATATATGCAACGCTTTGTCCGCTTTTCAAAAGTTGTTGCAGGATAAATGATGACAAACAAGCAAACTGGAGGAGTCATGCATTCAGGTTCTGATTTTTAAAACTTCATTCATCACTCAGGGTTTGTAAGGAGGAAGGAAGCTTGGATGGCTGTGGGTTAAAAATGGAAAAGACATTATAGCAGGAGGGGGGAAAGGGAGAGGAGGGAGAGAAAAAAAAACATTTTCAGGAATGAGTTTGTCGGAGCAGGCAGAGGGTATTGTTTCCTGACAGCTGGGGTCCAACAGAGCACCGAGGCAGGGGGAAGGGGACCCTTTTTCCCTTCGAAAAAGGGGGAAATTCTTGGAGTTGACATCAGCCCTCTTCATTTTCACTATACTGCTCAAGGCTGAATCGTAGGTTCCAACTAATGGGCCCAAGTCCATACAACTGTCAGGAGGCAGTTGCTTTTAGAGGCTGCTAGCTCCCTATTGAAACTTTACTCTGCTGTGTGCATGGCGCCTAATGAATGCTGCTCTCCGGAGAGAAAATCCAAAACAATGCAGTTTTCTCTGTCTAATCTATGTCAATCATGAGTCCTTCCACAAATGAAACGAGCGCTATTGTGAGCGTTTGGTCTTGCCCGGCCGTGCCCACCCCGGCTCTCCCACCCAATCCATCCCTTATTTGACAGCTTCTGCCAGGACTGAGGAACATGCCCCCAGGCACTTTTTTTTCCCTGAGCGCCTACTTTTCTTTTAATTGCCAGCGTGCCCTATGGAGCAACTGTTCACACACTCCCCGAAACATCCAGCCAGGTAAATGCCAGCCGCACACTGTCACATTAGCTCCAGTCCAGACTACAGCAGCACACCACTCACACTAACACATGAGAGGGAGAGAGGGAGGGTGTTCCGGAAACAAAAGGCGAGGAATTGTGGGCCATGCTGCTCAGCAAAAACTTTCTCAGTGTTACAGTGAGAAAAAAAACCCACAAGGGAAGTGTAAGAAAAAAAAAAGTTAGGACAGCTGTATGAGAGCCAGCACTTAAAATGGATGATTCAAATAGTTTTGACATGTTTTAAAAGATATTAAATGTTTGTAAAAGATTAAAACAGGAGATGCATCAGTATCACTGTAACTGCAGGACATTTAGTGATCCTTTACACATGCCCTTATTTTATTAGAGACAAATACAGACATATGGCTGAGGCCCATAGCAATGTCTGTTTCAGCATGGGAGCTGGAAGCTCTGGTAAACAGACTCGGACGGACTACTGAAAGAAATGTGTAACTAAAGTAAAGTTTAGTTGATCCATTTTCATAGCTCTCTAATTGTCTTCCAGCCTTCCCTGCTGCCTCCAACGCTTAGAATAGACATCAGTAGAATGTGCTACTTTTACAGGACCCAGATGCGACAAAGGTGGCAGTGATGCCACTGAAATTTTCCAAAAAGCTACACTGGAGCCCTTTGGTTTTTTGAACAGAGAGAATGCAACATATGCTCTGGGGCATGTGGCCTGCCAGAGCTGGGTTCTAATTGTTACATCGCTCTCACAGAGCGAAGGAAAACACAGCCAAGAGTCTTTGTCATCTCTGAAGTGTGTGGTGCCATACTGCAGGCCAACATCAGAGCACCGAGAAGAGACAGATGTCTGGACATTTGCTGTCAAACTAAGTCAGACACTCTGCCAAAGGGACAGAAAAAAAAATCCCAAACTTTGCTAGCTACTGTCTGCCCACTTCAGGGCTGCAGTGAGAAGTCAGAATGACTGTCAAAAAGTAAAGTCAAGAAATAATATAAAAGCAGAATTTGTTTGTAATTCTATAAAATGTGCAGAATAATTATTACTAAAACATTTTGATTTTGGAAAACAGTAGATGTGCCTTAAAACTAACACTATCTAAAACAGATCATTTGTTTCTGCATCTTACCCTGAATTGCATTAACTCAGTAAGTCACGAGCAGACAATGAGACAAAGTCAAACAACAAATAAAAGAATGAATATGTATAAAGTGGCAGCTCAGACGCTTGTGAAATGGCTTCGCTTAACTTGTGTTGAATAGCGGAGCAGCAGGAATGCCTCCATGGATCGCTCCAGCAGATAATGTCAATCACCTACTGTGTGGAGAGCCCCTCCCCATTGTTTTCTTTTACCCCCCAACAGAAAACAAATGGGCCGCACAGCTTGCTGTTTGGCTGAGGTGTTAATTACCGTCCCCTGCCCATATGAACAGCAACTTCAGACAATGGCCCTGTCAGGCCCCCTACACAACAGTCCCTCCCTGGTTTGCTCTGCTGATATCACCTGCTCATGCGGGGGCCATTGACACCTAAACCTGATCTATGCGCGCAACACAATTAAAGCCTCGGCGACAAAGACAATGTGATAAGGAGCCCCCGCCTTGTCTCGGAGTTTGCATTAAGGCTCATTGTTTACCAACATTAGAGGCAATTACATTGACAATTCTTAAGCAAACCTCGGCAGTCATTGTGCTAATTAGTGTGTAATTGATGGGGAAACGACAAGCAGCTCAGCTGGTCAGACCCACAATGCACTACTGGGCCACTGCAAATTTTTCTGAATGGGGACCATGTCCTATTATCCAGTCCACTATGAAGTAAGTAGATTAGTCAGGGAGGAAGTTATTAATTAAAGTTATCTTCAAGGAAGGTACACAGAAAAAAACCATTATATATATTTTGTTGTGGGTGTAATTGGTGGAGATATTAGTCATCCAAACAGACTACCTGGATTTCTACCCATTTTATTAGTGGGGATGTGCTTCAATTTTAGATGCTGCCCATAAAAAATCTATAAGTACTGTATTTGTCCATTTTTCCTCTCATCACTTGAATTTAACACACAGCCGAGTCTCTTTACATTTATTAACCCTGAGAAGCCTGTGGTCCTGCAGTGGAGATAGCACACAGCTAATGGCTACCACATTTGAAGTGTCCATTAGCCCATAGAGGAATGAAGTTAAGTGACTATGACAGGGGCACTCCCTCAGTTCGCCGGGCCTCTATTGTGACCCGGTTGGTCGTCCTGCGCTCTTATTCACAGCCAGCAAAAAAAACTGGGTCAAAGGTCAGACATCCAGAGTGCTGCGGTTTCTATGGCAACGTGGCCTATTAAGGCCAGGCTCATTGGCCTCTTAACATGCTCTTGTACACAAAAGAACTATTAGTGCAAAGAGGGAGAGAGGAGAGTGAAGAGGGGAGGCAGCGCGAGGGAGGTCCCAACAACACAGCGACAAGGTTTTTCCAAGATTTCCAAGATGGTTACACACTCGGCCTGCGACTCCAACCATGTCTACATGGAGCACGCAGAGAATCTGAGCAGCCCATAAGAGGATGCTAAGAAGAAACTGTACGTGCGTAATTTATTAACACATAATCAGAAGGAGAAAAATCTGTTGTGGTAGTTTGTGCCACATTTGGAGGGTAAAATTCTCATTTTCTGCAAAGAATTTCCAAGACTCACTTTTTAAAAAGTCAGTGAGCAATGGTGTCACATGACTGTCTCATGTATATTCTACACAAGGCCAAGCTGGCCAGCAAACTTGTTTTATTTGAAAAGTCCTGGGAGTGAATTTACTGCTGTTTCAGTAATAAAACAGCATTAAAAGTATACAAGGCCAAGATAAACCCCCCCTAAAGAGCTTCTTTAACATTCTGCCCCGGTGAATGAGCTGCGACTTCAGCAGGAGTTTGCATTTTTGCAACTCAAGCAATTATTTGTATCAGGGTTTTTTTTTTCCTTTTGCATGACATGATCCTGAGTTATTGCTTCCTGTATCCACAGCATTAGAGTTCATATGAGTCATTAAATGAAGCCGCCATTGTTCTTATTCTATCTCACTGACTCTCAGGTACTTTGAATCAGACGTGGAGCAGTCCGGTCTCGCTGAGGTTAAACTTAGGAATAAGTGAGTAATTCTGTAACGGCAGCTCATATAAAACTCACTGTATAATTAGACACACAAGAAAATAATTATGCATCTGGTAAGAGCAAGGCCATCTCATAAAGACAGAGAGGAGGGCGCGAAGCTATTCAAGTCAATTATGTGCAGTCAGTTATGTGGTTTCCCGTACCTGGGAGATCTGCTTTCAATTGTCACACACTGCTCCGCTTAATGTCAGTGTGATCTGTAGCATGTCCTGATGTCAGGACAGGCTACACCTCGAATGTCAAAGATGTCGTCCTTTTCCATGTCCTGTGGCATTGTTTGTCCAGTCATGCAGGAACACAACTTTTTATTGTTTGGGGAGTAGCCTCGTTTCATTGAAATTCACAGCCGTAAACGTCTGTATAATTAACTCCAGAACACAAGGTGGTTACCAGTGGTTGGCTGGATGTTTACAGTAAAGCTCGACTTAAAAATGAAACGCGTGTGTGTGCGTCTGAGTGTAGGTGTGTGTGCAAGTCTACGCCAATGACACACAAGTGAGACCTGAATTGTTCATTTATGACCGAGCACAAATTGACTGGAGACAGCATGGGTTACCAATATAATACAGCGTTTCCTGCCAAGGCATTTAGGAGGCAATAATCCAGCATGCACCCCTCACACCGAATAGGGCAAATACCACAGCGCAGTAATCACTCCAAACTCTCGGCAAAGACATAAAAATAATCTTTTTCTCTTCTTTTTCCAGAAACTGCAGATAAATATTTACCCCCACCGAAAGAGTAAATTTGAGCACCTCTGCTAAAAGTGTGTCTAAAAGTTTTGTTTTTTTTCCCCTGACAGGGCACAGTGGGTGATTGTTTCTTTTTTAAAAACTTCCTAAGAGCAGCTGACAGTGGCAGGGGAGGCAACGAGGCATCTTGAAGGGGGAAAAAAGTCAGTTTTGAAAGCCTGAGGTGGGCATAAGTGGGTGTAGTGGAAAAGGCAAGAGAGAGAGAAAAAAGGGCCTAAATTAAACACATTTGTTTCTGCTCTCACATACCACAAGTCTTATGAAAACAGAGGGCTGATTGTGTTCACTCTGCAAGTCCACCCCCCCANACCCTCACACACACACACACACATACGCACACACAGCTGCCTGCAGATGCCTCCTGTGTTTGCTTGCCGAGTGCAGGCGCAAATCTCCAGGCCCCGCAGACTCCTGGGCCCTGCCTCATCTCACTTTTTACTACCTGACATCCCTATCACCCCACCGCTAACTCCACTCGCTCCACTCTCCCGTCTCCTCTCCGCCTGCCCTCCCCCCACCAAGTCTGTCCTACTCAAACAAGCAGACACATTCACAATCCACAGGTATGCATCGACACCCGCTCCTGTCGCACAGGGAGACAGACACTGACTGTTAGAATTAAAAACTATATCATATATGTACACTTTAAAATATCTAAAAATGGACTTCAAAATCAAAATAAATCTCTTATCTAACAGGCTAAATCGGAAAAACAACAAAAATAACATTTTTGGACAGAAAATAAACTCATTTGACACACAATGCTTTGTCTGTTACACATGATCCAATAATATAATGAAAACAATATTTTGTAAAGTAGTTTCAAACTTCCACACTGTGCCACAGAGCACCCAACTTACTACCATGACATTCCCCAGGATTAGTTATGCGTATTGTCAGCAGGCTGCAGGGAGGTCTGGAACGTCGCCAGAGCATTTTTATACCTTAAAACATTTGTAAAAGTCATTCCCCTGCAATCTACAGGCTTCATTTTCATCACGCTGCGTGCATAGTGATATTGAGTGCTAAATCATGATCTAGTGATAGCTTTGGCTGTAAATTCCGATGCACGCTCACATCCAGGGATCCTCTTACATGACTGAAACTTTGTAAAGAATAAATTTTCCAGTAAGAATGTATAGGTTTTCAGTGTTGGAGGAAAAAGCCTTTAGAGGAGTCACAAGGCGGGATGAGGTTGGGTCATGAGGTCCCCTACCTCTTCAAGGTTCATCAGGTCTCTTGAAAGCAAAACAATGGGAGTAGAGACATTAAGCAAAGAACTGCCCTAGATTTTTTTTTGCTCTGTCAATATTGAATAAATTACTTTTAACACATTTTGTTAAGAGACATGTTTGAGGGGAACTAACATTGATTTATATGAGCTGCTAGAGTTTTCAAAGTTGCAGAAAAATGTCGTCGTAACATTAACCAGACCACTGAGAACTCAAGGTTGGACATGCTATTTAAAACAATATATATATGTACAGCTGCTGCTATCTTTCAGTTTCAATACAATCTAATGAGAACGGCAAGGTGATTACGATCAGGGGCTGCTGCAAATATCAAATTCCCAGGGACAGAGTTTAGGAGAGGCCCCTCACAATTACACAGTATTCAGGAATGCAGAGCATGAACCACAGTAACATGGAGCTGAAGACAAAATGCTCACATCCCATTTTGGACGTTAAGCACACACCACGTGACAGACGAGGTTTACGAACAGCATAAAAATAAAAAAAAGTACGAAAGTTTATCTTTCATGAAGAGCTGTTTCTGCGAACCCCAAATCGGTGCCACAATGCAACAAACTTCCACTCAATCCAAAC
This sequence comes from Epinephelus moara, assembly GCF_006386435.1. Classification (NCBI taxonomy): domain Eukaryota; kingdom Metazoa; phylum Chordata; class Actinopteri; order Perciformes; family Serranidae; genus Epinephelus; species Epinephelus moara. Next base: position 15,789,366 of record NC_065513.1, read on the forward strand.
TGCACACTTCTGCAAACAATTAGTGTTAACCCAAGAACTGTAAGCTGCTCAGAGAGAGCGAGGACAGAGAGACTGAGGGAGAAGGAGAGAAAGAGAGAAAGGGGGAGTGACTGGAGAAAGAGAGGGGTGCTTGTGCACAATTACAGCAGGGATTTATGGCCTGAGAAACAATTTATAAATCACAGCGCCTGAGCTAATGTGCTCCAGATTGTTCTCCATGCAGCTGCAATTTTGGTCTGCGTGAAACGGCATAATAAACCTGGCTGGAGGACATGTTTGGGTGGTGGTGGTGGTGGTGGAGCAGGGAGAAAAGTTGAGTTTGTGGGTGGGGGCTGATGCGGGTGAGGTTGTGGGTTTGCAAACTTTTGGAGGTGTTTGGAACAAAGAAACTGAGAACTTTTTTTTTGGTGTGAGATTTTGCTGAGGTGCCATTCTTGTTTGTTTCAGTCGACAGAGAAAGAGCAAATAAGAAGGTTTGTGCAAAAATCTCAGAAATATAAATTCCCAAACCATGCGAGGACCAATTACGGGATGTGTTCTATGGTAATAGTGGGCTTACACAGTAGCAGGACAGTAAATGCAACAAAACTGTAACTGAATAATTACTCAAGTTTCCACTGAGAAACAATTAAAGTCTCAAGCCGTAAACATAAGACAGTTTTATGACCTCATTGTGAAACTGTGAACTATAACCTTCTAATTACACTCTCCACATGAGCGAAAATGAATTTTAGGTTATAATAAGAAAAGACAAATGTTGCAAACCGATCCCTTCATTGTGGCTACAGGCTGGTGTGGACGAAGGGATCGGATGTGCTGAGGGGAAGCCTGGGCTTTTGTGGCCACTCAGCCAACTGGCCCTGAACCTTGACCTCTAACCCTTCACCCTGGGGGGCAAACAAAGCTCTGAGTGACATCTGAAACTAGACACTCTGTGGGGAGAGAGTGTCTGGACAGGACTCAAATAACCCCATTAACTCTGCAGAAAAGATTTATGGCTTTTTATTCTTGCCCGTGCAAAATCTTGAACGCTGACGAGTCCCGTGGATCCGTCAAAGACAATTAGAGGTGTGCACCCAGTTTCGTCTTGTTTACTCGCCAACACCTCCATCTTGCACGAAGATAAGCAGAGAAAAAAGTTCCATAATTAACGACTCCGGGTAGAGTTGTGATTAGCGGTGATACACACATATGCCAGCAGTTAGTCTGTATCCAAATAAATTCTGCTTAATACGAACAACATGAAGCTAATCTTCAGGCGGTTTTAAGAGAGTCACTGATGCATATTCACCAGCACCTCTGATGGATTCTATACAATGGATTACGTAAACAGCTCTGGCATTAGTATACTGTAAACAAAAACAGAGAGAAAAGTTGATGGTAAATGTGCTGCGGTGAATGCGGGCCTCCGTCGCCAGAATGCTGAAAGCCACTGTAGTATTTAAATCAGGCAAGGAGGGAGGAAGACTGGGCCAAGCATTCTGTAGCTCAGCTGTGAGGCTCTAAGCCGTTGCCCTAGGGTCTTTGTCCTGCCTTTCAGGGCAAGTCTGAGGTAGTCAAAGACCCTATTCATGACCGGCGCTCCCCCTGCCAACACACCCATACAGCCCCAGTCAAGTCAGCCGAGAGCTATAGAGCCTTCCCATTTCACACGAGAATCAGACCTGCCCCTAAAGCCTGCTTCAGGGATTTCCAATAGCCAACCCCTCCAACCCATGTACAAATCAAACAAAAGGGCTCCTTGGCCTACTCCATGTCATATAGGGCTGATTAGATCTTTTTTTTTCCTAATGTAGCTACTCTAAATTTGAGGCAAATAAGTCAGTCACATTTGTAGGGATTTAGTATACAGCCATGTAAATGGATGAGGGATTATGTCAGCGGACGACGTGGAGCGGCCATCCAACACCCTATCATTATCATTCAATAATACAAGATTCACCTCATGCCTATTTTAAAGAAACAGACAAACATGAGTATGTCAAATGATAAAGTCACAGAGCAAGGACATCTAATCACACTAGTCATCTGAGGCAGGCACAAGGGGGAATCCCTCTATCACTACTCATGTCCGAGGAGCACAAGACCCTTGACAACAGCCATTACTCATAAATAATCATTACCTCATCATTTTAAATTGAGCAGATAAGGTCAGGCAAGAGTCATATTCTTCGGCCGAGGCCAGACTGAAAAAAAATATCAAGACGTTTCTGCTGCTTCTGCTGTTTATTCGAACAGGATCCACAAGTCTGGGTGCAGATAAGGAGGCTACACAGTTTAGATGACTTGCGCCTCTGCCACGCTTTAATTGAATTTGTTGCTCCGCAGAACATTGTGACTTCTTAACAAGTACAATTGGTTTACGAGGGTAACTAGGGGAAGCAAGGGGCACCTAAGGGTTACGTTCTTATCAATATTAGGACGAGCAAGCTCATGGGAAAACAGTACTTATGTGTGTGATATTCTAATTTCTAATTATCTCTAACCGAAAATTATTTTACCTTATCTCAACCCTCAAAGAATTGAAAGACTTATTTCAATTAATTCCATAGTTATTTCACGAGAGCAAATATGGCCGTCAATAACAGCTAAAATAAATCTGGGTTTAATTCCATAACTACCTAGGCTCATCTTTTCCTCTTGTATTCTTAGACAAAGTTAGTAAAAGTAACCCCAAAGTAGCACATGTCCCATTTATATAAAAGTATTAAAACATGGAAAAATTCCCTGTGGCTCCGTTTAAGATTTATGTAGTCAAACATACTATCCATTACATACTCCACTTGTGTTTTTAGAGCCGGAGCTAAATTCAGATTACAGATGGCACGTCAGTCTCTCAGTTACATCATCAGTTACAGCTCTAAGTTTATAGCATAAGTAAGTTTTAATCTTTATTTATACATAAGTATTAAGTGAGAGACAGATCCACGCTGTGACATGAAGTAAATAAAAGAGTATCAGTGAAGTAATAATTTACATGAATTGAAGCTAACCCAAATCAGCTATAATCTGCCAAAGGTCTGTAGGTTGCACGTGTACGCAGGTGCAATGTGTTGACGTGACATGTTTCCGTCAGGGGACGTGAGCCGCTCCGGCAGGCCAAACTTGCTCCACCATTACGGGGACAAACTCAGTGGGAAGCAGCCAAACTGATTTATAACTTCAACAAGAAGAACAGCTGCTCTGCTCGCTGTCAACTAACCTCATCCTGGACGGATATCCATCCACTTCTTAATTTAGTATGACCACTACAACCTCACTGATACTACGCACATACTGCATGACATGGCCTTTAACAGACGCGGCACAGCGAGAACACATTTCTACGTGAACTGAAGCGAAGCCCGATACAAATCTTCGTACTGCTGATGCAACATGTGCAGGATCTGATAGCCTCCTGCTGTTTGCTGATTGGGCCTCGGCTGTAAGGGAATGGTGAAGCATTGTGGTCGACGGTGGAGAAACAGCGCTCTGTGGGAGACAGAATCCCTCAGATAAGTGAGTGCCTCAAGGTCTGGAAGCCGGCCCACCTCGGGATAACAGGCAAAGGAATAGCAGGACCCGTATCTGCCCCAGTTTATGCTCCCACCACCACATCTCATCAACAATCTCTCCTCCTGCCTTCTCTCTCTCTCTCTCTCTCTCTCTCGCTCTCTTGCTGCCTGCAGTGCTTAAACTGAAAACAGCTGCTTGGAATACCAGACTGATGAAACCCTGTTTAGAGCTTTTTCGTTTTCTTCCTGCTGTACAATCACGTTTTATTAGCATGGAGTGAAGCGTTTAAGGTACAATTACAGAGGGAAAACATTTCTTTATGTGAGCTAAACAGTAGTGGTTATGGCTATGAGTGGGCCACATACACTTATATGGGACAGTCCAGCAGCACAGCATACTGTGCTGCTGGACTGTGCTGCCCCCCCAGTCTATCAGTTAGATACAAGTACGACTACAAGTAAGGACTGTTTTCGCTATCAGCTAATCTGAAGGGTTCAATCAAATTACACTGTCTGTAGCCGAAACAACAGTCGATTGATAAGATGATCAACAGGGATTAATCTGCATCTATTTTGATAATCAGTAGGACCCAATAACAAAATACAATACCAGTACCTTTAAAGGTCCAGTGTGCAGGATTTAGGGACATCTATTGGCAGAACATCATATTCGTAACTATGTTTTAATTAGTGTGTAATCACCTGAAAATAAGAATCATTGTGTTTTCGTTACCTTAGAATGAGCAGCTTATATCTATATATGGAGGGGTTCCTCGTCTATACAGTCCGCCAGTCACATGATTGGAAGTACTTCGTTTATGCTGGCAGATGCCTCAAGTATGTAGTATAGCCATTCTTTTGAACGTTTTGGTGGCATCTTGTCACGCTGAACTGCCAACTATGTCAAAAAAACTGCACTCGACTTCACGGGTTGTAGCTGCTGTAGTAGTGGGCCGATCACATGAAACATCAAATCGAAGAACGCTTGCAGTTATTGGCTGTGAGCAAAATCATATAAACAGTCTTTTTTTTCTAGATCTGGGTACAAAAAGGATCAAAGGATCCTTCATTGGAGACGTTTTGATACTACTTGGTGCTGGGTTATTTCAGTCATGGTATCTCGTACTGATACCAGCACTAGTTTATCACTTAGTAGTTGCAGACATGTTTCAAGCAAGCATTCCCAGAATATTCACTGATTCTCAACTGTGACTATTTGATGTTTTTCTCTATCACATTTGACAGTAAACTCAATATCTTTGGGTTTTTTATTGTTGGTCATACAAATAAGCCTGGGCTCTTTTCCATTTTCTAGAATTTTACAGCCCAACCAATTAAATATATTTAATTAACAGCTGCAGCCATGAATCACGTATTTAGTTTAACTAACAGACCATCAACAAAAATATGTTCGATGTCTGACATGCTGATGTAACCAAAACAGAAAGCAGAAGCTGCAAAGAGCTCATGTTTGGATTTAAATTGATTTTACAAGATAAACGAGTTTAACAATTTATCCATGATTAGATATTGTTCCAGGACACATAGTTTCAGAACTGTGGTCACTTGGGAGTGAGTCTGACCACCTTCCTGATAAATCCAGGGGCCCACCCTCATCCCTCCCATCCCCCCCTTTGCACCAGGGCTCCAGGTTAAGACCACAGAACAGACATGACTAAGCTGGTATTCACATGACACATGATACATGTCTCCACCTCCCACATCTTCATCTCCCAGAGCTTTAATTCATGGTAAAAACTTTTTTGATAATTAGCAGCTGTGGAGGACGGCAGATAGCAAGCTTTGTATTTCCACTGCTCCAGACTCAACTCTTCTGTCTCTGAGTTTCATAATAGCTCAACCAAGCAGTGACCATCCCCTACACAAGGATTGCAATTGTTTGAAAGTGTAGACCAAACACGTGTAGACATGACCAGCAGTTTCCTCAATAAGTAGCTAGAGATTTTTTGTTTACTGAAAGGCTTTAATATCTAACTCTACAGCAGCTTTTTTGTTGTTGTTTTGATGTCAAACAGACATGGTCAACAACACGTCGTTAAAGTGCTTCAAAGCTATAAAGAGATTTTGGTGTGAACTCAGGTTGTTAGGGATGTTCACCTTTGGCCAAATGTCTCTCTTGAAAACACAAGTTTGCCCAAATTTTTTAACAGGGAAAAAGCAATGTACCAAACCGCGGAGCAGCTCCAGCCAAACACAGCGAATGAGAAAAACACATTAATTGATAAAAACACATTTGCACACATATTCATCTTGGCACATCAAAGGGATTCATTGATGTCACTGAACATGGGGAGTCTGCGGCTGGAGAGGGGAGATGTTGGTTATCCTTTCCTCAAAGGGTGCTGAGATGCTCCTGATGGGCCCCGCGCTCGAGAAGCCAGAGAGCGCTATAAACAGAATTTCTAATGTCAGGCGGGCGGGTGGGTGGGTTTAGGTAGTGAACTAGCAGGCTATGGGGTAGTGGGAGGAATTGACGCCAGCTCATGCTTTCCACAGAGACCAAAGAGGGAAGGATACAGACCAGGACTGACACCATTTCACACAGTTCTTTACAAGTGATGTTAGGAAGTCAGCGTGAGCATCAACGGTCTGAAAACTGAACGCATGATCCTGTAAGACTGTATAAGAAAGGCTGTATGTGAAGCTACAGATTACAGAAGTGTTTCTTTCCACTCTGACGCCTACTGATTTCAATGTCTGTTACACACTGAGTGAATTTATACATGTAAAGTGGAATATTTGCAAACTGCTCTGACTATACAATCACCACTATACACTGCTTTGCTTTGTGTTGCACTAATTAGGCCTGTCCTTGAGTACCCCTGTGTCACATAAAAGTAACTGCTGAGACACACAGTTGTTGAGATACACAACAATTTCAACTGTAATCAATTAAAATGCTTCTATTTTAAAATGTGAAAGTGTGCGCATCAGTCCAAACATCCCTCCTCCTCCTCAAACTAAAATCATGACGAATCTAATATTTCAAAAACGTTTATTATTTTGCCAAATTTAATTTAATTTCCTCAAGCCCTAGCACTGAGTTTATTATCAGAATGAATCACTCCAGGCGAGAGCTCTCAGCCAGCGATGGCATTTCTGCGGTCGCTCGCGATCTGTTTTTAATTGAACAGTGCCACTAAATTGATGTAGATGTGTTTGCCTTTGAAGGAAAAATCTTTTAAAAACTATAAACCCAGTCAAAAATGTTAGCTCTGTTGACACAGCGCTTGGTTGAAAAAATATTTGCCGCGCTAACATTCAGGAACACAACACTGAGGGTTGTCAGAATGTGAGCCCTGTACACTGTTCCCTCTGTTGCAAAGTATCCACAGAGCCTCACCTGAGCACCCCTCCCCACCCCTCCTCTCCATCAACCCCCGACACTCACAGACCTTACACACACAAACGTGCAGCACGCATGGATGCATGTGTGCACATTCGCGTATGCAAGCAAGGTGAGCGAAATGCCAAGTGAGCCACCTGATGAAAAGACACCTCCACACAAACAGCGTTTGCTTATGCAGGGTGAGGCCCTTTTATTCAGTGGGACAATGTCTGTGTTGACTTTTTCTTTGTCTGCACATTTTTAAGCACCAAAAGCAGCAGAAAAAACGGGGGGAGGAAAAAAAAAGAAGTCAGAGAGGCATGCAATCGTAGCCACCGACATGTTCAGACTTATACAAGTTCTCCATTCATATCTCAATCTCAAACAATTTTCTATTCAACAATCATGCTCGGGAGTTGGAGTGTCCCGCTGCGCATTTGATGAAGATACATTCGAGCGACTAACCTCGCTCTCGCATACGTGCCACCTCTCACACACAAGAGGCATTTCACTCTTTGGTGATGATGATGATGTACTAGCAGAGTTATCTAAAAGTGCTGATGAGGCTGACAAGAGGTGGCGTCAAAGCAGAGTGTGTGCTCACCAATTAAATCTGGCACCAGTCTGTCACTACGGGAACAATGTGGCGATAATCACATCAATGAATTGACAAACAATAAGCTGGATTTGTCGGACTGACTTGGTAGGAAGGGAGGAAAAAAGAAAACTCTCTCTGGGCCCGGCACACCACAGCAGGCAGAAGTCTGGTGGAACATCTCTGCAAACATAAAAAACCTCCCTCCTCAGCTCTCAGTGGATTACAGCAGAATGTCAGCTCTGAGCAGGCTTTAAATCAGTTATGCTTGGCCCTCAGGGGAACTCTGTGCTGATCCCATGTAGGCCTGTCTCTCATTGCTCATGATAGGGTTGCCACATCCAAATTTAAAAGTTCGGGCCTCAAATCCTTCATCGTTCTGCACATTGCTGAGTGAAATCATTGCACGATGACTCTTGAGCAACATCTCGTATCTATTACTGAGCAGTGTGTTCCCTTAAATGCTGATATGTGCGAAATACATATGCATTACACTGCTTCAGTACTTTATTATTACGCAAAGATGTCAGACCGGAAGGGGGAGTTGTAAATAGATGCATGCAGGAAATGAAAAAAAACATGCCTCACACACACGTGCACACATTATTCTATCTGTAATTACAAAAAAATATATATATTTTACTCAAAGCAATGAAACTAAGAGCTGCAGAGGAGTCTGTCGGCTGGCAATAATCACGTGATCTGTTAGAGAACCATAACTTTAATATGTCTCCATGCAGCACAAGTACAACCACATACCACACCACACTTATAAAACAAATCTGTCAGTCCCAGCAGGGCTTTCCAAGACACACACTATAATACACTGGGATTGTTTGTGAGAAGTGGCAACACAAATTAGGCTACCCTGTGGGCAAATTTTTTTATCTCACAAGCCAATCAGCATATTCCACACAATGATGATGCCTGATAAATGGGGCCGAGGAGTTTGGTTAAACTAAGTTGTTGGCCAGGCGTGGGTGCAGGCCGCTGGTAAATATCATCTGTATTGAACTTCATCCACAGGTGTAAACAAACCATACCCCCAGAATGCGAGCCTAAAAAGGTGCTAAGTCGAACCTCTCTCATCAATCAAATTCACTGCGTTAAGCCACAGGCAATATGGAGGACCTTAAGACATCTGCTAAGTATGCCAGCCATTGTCTGCCTGCATGTTTTCTGCCACGCTGATGATTGACACAGTCAGCTCACTCTGTCCCATTGACCTCATTCTTTTCTCTTTCTAACATGGAGGATTATACCTCTGAATTTTAAATCCTCTCCAATTATTTGCTACTTTGCCTCGAGTAACAAGAACAGCAGTTTTTAATTTTCAACTTTGCTTTCCTGGACAAAAACACAAGACAGTGAGCGGCTTTCATACAAGACACAAGACAAAACAAAGCAGAGACTAGATAATGGGCTGCTAAAAATTCAGACAGTTACTTAAGACTGTTTGCTCCTTAATTATACCAAACACATCCAACAAAGTTTCCTGCTAAAAAATCTGTCAGAAAAAGCACAGCACGTTACGCTGCATTTACATTCCCGCGTGTTTATCTCTGACATTATCCCCTTCGAAGCTCTGGTGGCCAGAAGCAACGAGATAGACGATCTACACACAGTGGTATGTATCACCTAGTGTGAGCAGAGTAGCCATTTAGTTAATGAGCCCCAATGGAGACCTCCAATGAAGCCATCAAGACTGCTCAGAATAACAATGGTCAACTAACGCCTTTCTAATTGAATGGAAGGTAGAGGGAGGCGAGGGGAGTGGGCCTGGAACAGTGAAAAGGAGACAGAAAAAAAGGGAAGGGGGGGGCAAAAGGGGGGCCTTTTCAGTCAGATGCCTGCCAGGCCTTAACGAAAGTACTTGTTTTTCGGGGGGGGATGTGACATGGATTGGGGGATGGACGAGCTCGGAGGAACACAGCTCTCCAGCAGGGATTATTTCAAGGAAGTTTGCATAGTTAAATTGCATTTAATAGGTTGCCATCCCAAATAGTGGTGGTGAAATTGCTTAAAATCTTGCATGTTTGTTAGGAATCAGCGTCCATTGTCACTACATATGACATGTTCTTTGACCTTAGTGTGGACTGTTTTTTTATATCATGAACTTACTTCTGTGACTTTATTAGTCATGTCTGCAGCATTTCTAACTGCTGTGAAATCATTGTACAGCCTCCACACTTTATTAGCCTGTCGTTAAGGCGTGTTAAAATGTGAAATGTATGGATTATACTGGAGAAACCAAAGCAACTATAATCCCAGCGCTGGCTGAAAGCCCTTAACAAGCTTCGTGGACGACTGATGTGATGCAACAAGTCAATGAATCATTGCGAACTCCGCATCAACAACACTTACTTAAGAGTGTCAACCTTATCTAGGCTTTTTAAAAGTCCCTGCACAACAGCTGTCACAGACATGGCAGCGAAATGCCTCCCATGTGTGTCAAAGCGAGGTATTACATTGTGTTACTGAAGGATATGACTTCAGGAACAGGTTATTTTTTTTATACTTTCTGCAGGGAATGTGTGCAAAAAGCCTGTAGGGTTCAAAAGTAGTGATAGTGGCTTGACTGCATACTGAGGGAAGGCCTTCCTTAAAAACACAAGTGCAAACACAAAGGCAATCTTGCACTTCTAAAATACATTCTTTTGAAGAATACTTGCATCTACAGTGCAAAATATAAGAAACTAATGGTGGAAGCATATTAAATAAAAGCATGTTTAGTAAAGCAAGGTCACTTTAAAGTATGATCAACGTGCAGCATGGGTGTTGCAGGACATTTTCGACAAGGAGTTGCCATAAATCATTCTAAAATAATTCAGGAAAACAAATAATGACTAATGTGTCTGAACTTTGAGCTGATTGAGAAGTTGTCAAATGCACGGCTTGTGGAGGGGTTGGGTGGCAGGGAGAAATTTATATCCCCAAAAAAAGAACAAAGAAGTAGTTAGTACTCCTTGAGAGGCCACTCGGAGGGAATATGGCGGTCTGGCAGTGCACAAGGAACTTTTACGCACGGCCAAAGTTTTTGCAGAGCGCGAGCAAACGAGGAAAAGGGAGGAAAGGGTAACATATCCACAGGGGGGAACTTACTGTTCGTGCACTCGGAGACAGTGACCCGTTGGATAGGTATGGATTGGTAAGGTCTGGGATCATGAGAAACGGGTAGCCTGGATAATGAGGACTCTTAAAAAAGCCACCATCTTGCTGCCTCCTCAGTGCTGCAAGGAGAAAGAAAAGTGAGGGTTGATATAAAGGCACAAAAGCGACACATTTGCCAGCTGTGGCACATGAAGAGGTTTAGTTATGTATGTTTTTTACCTTCATTGAAGTAGTCTCTTGCTTTCTCATAACTTTCTGAGTCTGGTCTGGTTTGGGGGCGCCTCTCAGCTTGCTGACAAGGGGAGAAATATACACACGGAGGGGGAGAAACTATTGAAACTTTCAACACTATTATTATTTCTCTTCACGCTGGGCAGCATGAGACGCTTTTTATATATTTGCAATGTCCTTACCTCTGAGTCTGACGAGCTGCTGTTGTTTTCCGACTCGTTCACTAAGGAGGATTTCACATCATCCAAATCCCTTTCCGCTGACACATTTTCGGATATCTTTTCCTCCTGCTCCCCTTCGTCTTTAAACGAAATCATCTCATCATTGGCCCCCAAATCATCCCCACCACCTCCGTTCAGCTGAGGCATTTTTGCAGGATAGATCGTATCGAGGTGAGGCGAGAAACAAACAAAAAAAACAATCGCAGTATATTTTTATATGATCAGATCAATGTAGTCCAAACGTGTCACTGGAGTAGTAAACTAACTACAAGAAAAAGTGTTCATGTTTCAAAAGCCCCTTTTCATCCTCTGAACGTGCTCCACTGGTCCATGACGAGCCTCGCGATAATAATCCACAGTTAAAGTTGCGACAGAGGCAGAAAATATCGCAGGATATTTTGGCGTCGGCGGCCGGATGCGCAGCAACTTGGCAAAGTTTGGTCTCCTTCGCAGCTTGTGGACAACTTGTGGCCCCTGTGTGTGTCTCCTTGTTGTGCTGCTGAGGAATGGGACTCTCTCTCCTCCTCCTACAGAGCCCGGGGACCACATAAACTACAGTCCGAGCGACCGAGCGGGGGTTACTCAAGAACAAGGAACGCGTCCGATATGATCTCCTTTAATATCCATGTGTGAGAAAACAATGGCTCGAGTTTTAAAAAAAAAAAAGAAAAAGAAAACACGAGACGATCAGGCTGCAGTTTTCTCCACTTCTCACTCGCTTCTTGTTTTTTCCTCCCTAACAAGCGACGATCCGCAGTTTCTTCCTCTTGCAAAGTTTATCAAGGAGAAATAAAAGCCGATGCAAGTGTGTATAAAAATGTTCAACTGGACGTGGTCGCCCTTTCCCTCCACATTGCTGCCGGGGAATGCGCCCTGAAAAACTACTTGGTTGTTCAAGTGGAAGAAAAGCGCAGCCCGTCCGTAGGGGAGGAGTTTGCACTGAAAACCGACACTTCATTCACCACCATGTAGATCAGCTATTCTTCACCCTCAAGCCACCAACGCACAGCCACCACAGCATGCAGTGAAATGAGGGCATTTGGACGGAATAAAGGAGGTTTGCAAATGGAGAGATACAGTAACCAAACACATAGGGCAGAATGAGCCAGTTATTTATAGCAGTATTATTATTAGTATTAATGCTGACTTTATTTTTTAAAGGATCACTCAGTCAATTTTGCATGTGTTATGAGAATAAACTTATGTTTTCTCATGGGAAGTTGAAGGAAACTTAAGCAGCACCAATCTATTATGTGGTGATCAGCTGATACCTACGCAATATTGTCAGGGAAAGATAAGAGTGTAGGTTTTGTTTCAACATTTGGGAGGACACATATGTAATCAGTGGGTTAAGGGGTCCAGAAAAATTCAAACACTTTGATTTAGTGCATTCAGGTGACATGTATGCATCAATTTGTGCATTTATGACTTTTTTTATGTGCATTTTAATTTTGTCAAAAAAAGAAGCCCTCTGCTGCTTTTCTGTTTCTATTAATATCGAGGGGGATGTGTCCCCTCTGCCCCCCCCTTAAATCTACGCCTATGGGGCAAGAGACCACACTGCCTCCCTCTGTGTGAAAATGACAGAGCAGGACTAAGTGAGAAAGTCATAATTACACACTGCCATGTAAATTGCACGTCTGTGTGTCCTAAAAACAATGCGCTGGGAAAGACAAAGCGCAATAACACCTGGGATAAGCAGGGGCCCATTGTGGCACAACTGTAGGCATGACAGAGAGAGGCAGCATGCAGGCCTCCTCTGACAGGACAAACCTCACTTCTCTGTCTCCCCCCCCCCCCCCCCCCTCTCTTTGGGCTGTAATACATGGCCCCATTGTTGATTTGAGGAACAGGACTGGAGGCCCTGTTTTGCAAGCAGTCTTGGAAGAAGGAGGAAGGGAAGTTGTTTCAGCTTTTTTTCTCCATTCCTGTGGAGTAACCTGCACATTAATCTGAACCATGACTCGGAGATGTGGTTTTTTTTTAAATGCACGAAAAAGAAATGTTTGCTCTCAAAGTTGCAAAGTTGGATGTACACACAGAAGTTAGCTGCTGCTCCTGTGTCCCTGAAGCTCTTTTAGAACATTTTCCATCCCCCATCCTGTCTTCACCTGTCTCAGTCCAAGTCCGATGGACCTCAGACTTCTCTTTACTTCTGATGCAATTCGACAGGCTTCCCCCCGTTTGAGAAAAGAAGTCATTGATGTTGTCGACTGCGTGTCAGCAAGCTGAGGGTTGACTGACAATTCAGCAGTGTCTCCACGGGCCTCATTAGATCCACACTCCTCCTGGGTGTGAGTGTGTGCGCGCTCAGTGTGTGTATTTGTATTCAGTTAAAAGCAACATATACTGTAGTTGCATACTGCATCATCTATGAATTGCATGCCGGGTGGTTATGGATAGTGGGGTTTCTCAGACGCAGAGATACAGGTTTGCACTTGCTTGCACACACACACACAGGTGAATATTTGCCCTCAGGGCTACATATCATTGTTTTTCTTGGCTACAGTATGCAGGGAATGCATTCTCCAAATGATGCTCGCAAAAGATGTTCATCCACATTTGTGATGCAACCCTTTAGCCTGACACTGAGCTAAAATCTATTTTTTTTCCACCAAAAAAACGAAGATTTTCCCCCCCTAAATGTATCACATGTCAGAGATGTAATGGACTGTGCATGTCCCAGCAGGTGTAATTACAATTATTCAGTGCTCATGCACCATAGCTTTATGAATGATTAATAAAGAAATCAAATATTAAAACAAGTCAACACAGAAAAAATAATAATGACATGCATAAGCAGTCGCTGAGCAGGAATATCTCTTAAATACTGACACTTCTCACACACGCACAAGTTTCAGCAGTGTGCTATTAAGCACCATTGGCATGCAGTAAGTAGACTGTTGTTCACAGTGAGCTGTAACAGAACAGCGAGACATAACACTTAGGTGATAAATGTAAAAAAAAAAAAATATCCAGTGTATCAGAAATGTTTTATTCTGAAGTGAGAAAGCCACCATTTCACAAACAAAAGGATGCCTATTGTTACAAAATGGATGCAGGCGTGACAATAAAGCAGACTAATTGATCGCTTTTAGCTTTAATGGAAGACATAATTATTACACATACATGTTTGCTGATTGAGAAATTTCAGGTGTCTTTTATGTGTTTTGTTTTGGAGCTCCATGCGCTGGTTTAATCATTAAAGCATCTGCACTTTGCTTTTTTTTGTAGAAAATCTGACAATGGAGTATTTGGTAAAAATAAATTTCTTCATACCTGCAACACGTGAGAGGAGAGGATATTTATCTCCTTTAAATATGCCTACGTATCCCTCCCTTCTGTACGACTGCCTCGTTGGAGTGGGATTGGTTTTAACTGGGAGTTGATGAGGGGTCAGGAGAGATGCGAACAGCCACAATCTTAGCCTGGGGGCAGATCGACTGGTGGCCAGAAAATTTATTCAGTGGGTGCTGTCCCTGCATCTGCCTTACTTTGAAGTTGCTCTCTCAACTCTGGCTTGTCGTACGTGACAGTGTGTTCATCTACCCCCCCTTTCACTAAAGAGAGTGGGGGGAAAAGCAGAGATGGAGCACTCGTGTGTGTCGATACCCATGTATGTGATTCACCTTCCACGTGTGGTGTGTGTGCTCCTACCAGAGTGTGCACGGGTGCGTGTGTGTGTGTTTGTGTGGTGTTGTGTGCGTGTGTTTGAGAGACAGTGAGGGAGGAGAGAGGGGGGAGATGCTGCGTGCCAATCCATACTCGCTTTGGAGAATTCAAGGTCATTCTTTCATGTTTTGCCAACCATCGGTCAATCAGTTTCCAATCAAAGTGGTGCTTAATTCAGCAGTAATTCCCATCTCCTCATCACGTTTTCGCCTCACTGTTCCAGAGGCGTTAAAGCATTTCCCTTGTCTTCCCTCTGATCTGCTGCAGTGTGTCCAACATGTCTTGCCAGGGCCAAACCCGCCCTGTCAAGCTCTCTAATAATACTAGTTAAAGTGTGCGGAGGACATGTCAGATCACACAATGTGCGACTGCTGCGTCCATCTATCTCACTTCAGGAGATTTAGGTCTCACTTGATTGTCTTTGAAGCGTACCCAAGTCATGTTCTTTCATTAATCCAAAGAGCCCTCCGCGACGTCTCCATTCGTTTTTTTTTGGGGGGTTTTTTTTGTACAGCTTGAATTTCGGGAGATGGTGCAAGAAGATGGTCAAAGCAAATCTGTAAGAATTATGAAAGATATGACCTCTTAGCCTTGCATTAAGATGCTCAATAAAACACATTGTTTTGTGTTGTTTTTATGGCAAAAAAAAAGATTCAAGGGTTTCAAATCATTCAATATCTGCCACTGGTGTTGAATTATCCACGCTGTATATACATTTTTTAAACATCCTGAAACTCCCCTCGTATGACCTCGACATATAAACACCGAATGTGTACCAACTTTCTTTCAGGCATCACAGAAGGATCAACAGATTTAAAAGACGGGAAAAACTAAACATTTGTCTTTTTAACCAAAGGGCAGGATCCACTGCAGATGGATTTACACAACTCGTTTTTGCATCACCGCTGTGCCATATTAGCTCACCTCCTCAGTCATCACACTAAGTCTGGATGGGAGTGCCTCATGCAATCATGGATCTCACAAAAATAACCTCATATCCGTTTTAATCCACAGAAAGGTCTCCTTTCCAGGCTGGTATGGGCGTATATGGCATTTAAGACTGTGTGAGGATATGATTAGATGACAGCTTTTACTGCCTAAAGGGTGTAACTGAAACACTACACTGTGCAGAGAGAGGAGAAAATAAAAGACTTTGTTGCAAAGTTTGATTCCTTGCCTCTCTCCTTCTCGCTGGTGTTCTGTTGCATTTTGTAGTATCCTTATCCTGAAGACAAGAAAGTGTTTGGTTGCAGAAAAACGCTCAAAGACAGCATAAGGAAATGACTGTGTTTATTTCGATATGATCAAATCAGATTCGTTACAGCATTTCATTTTGTGAGATACAGAGTGAATTAACACATTTTTACTGTACTTTAAGACTCCAGGAAAGACAATGTGTGGATGATTCTTGTGTCACCAAAAGCTAATCAGTGCAACCTCATAAGGCTTAAAAGACATCAAACATGTCCGAGTACCCCAGCGTGGATTTACATGGCTGCTAAAAAGTGCCCGCTCATGCCTCTTGACAGAAATACATGTTCATGTTTTCCTGTATTGCAGAGGATGCTTTTAAGGAACATTATTTCTGAGATCTTCAAAGCCTGCCAAAAGCACTCTCCTTTTGGAGTGTGCAGCAGCTTGAAAATGTACTTATATTTTCCAAATGGACAGGAAGAGGCCCTCACTGGTATTGAGGTGATGCTAATGCATTGTGGCGCTAGTTTTTCAGTGTTCCTCAGTTTACAGCACAAAAATACAGCCCATATTAAAGTAACATTAATCTTTTACGGGCTTGATTTTTATATTAACTTTAATTTCCCATCATCTTAAATACAAGGAGACAAATATGCTCTTTATTTTTGCTATGTCTATATGGAAATCTGTCTTTTATAGTTTAAGGGAAAAAAACAAGCACAGCCAACAATGCCAACAGGTCCTCCTGGACACTATTTACTATGCACAGCTCTGTGGCTACCATAATTGTCCACCAAGCCTGAGCCAGACTCTATCCAGATGCTGCATCCAGGCTTACTGCTATCGCCTGGTTTTATTGATCCAGTTAACATTATCGCGCTGCAAGGTCACAGTCTTCAACTGTCTGTGTTTTCTCAGCTGAGGACTCATTGCAGCAGCGCTCTTCCGAGGATTGGAGATTCTTTCCTGTGATGTAAAACCCTGCCCTAGTGAGAGGCTGTTGACTTTATTTAATATGTCCGCCAGATTTCTTTTTTTTTTTTTTTTTTCATTTTTTATGAGCATTACGCAAATGAAATGGTTTGCATTATGCGTGAACCATACGTTCCGCAGAGGCATGCACGGCTGCAGACAGCTGGAAGTAACTTGAGCCCCTCGGTCACTTATCAGCCCTGGCATCCCTGCCATTTCCCATAGCCATCTTCAAGCCAGAAGAATCCAGCCATTGTTTTCATCTCCGTGGGCCCTGTGTTAACTCAGCAGTGCCTCGCTGATTGTTGCAGAGATATTAAAGAAAATGGTAGATTTTGTTTTTTGTCCATATAACCCTGTCCAGTGACATCCAAGCTCCCTGTGTGTGTGTGTGTTTGTGAGTTTGTGTGTGTTTGAGGGGGTTCTACTTGATGCAGTCGTAGAAAGCAGCTGCACCTGCCCTGTATGTCAACAACAGGGTCTGGAGCAGACACTCAAGAAGAGAGGTGGCTTTCACACCACTGGCCTCGCTGAAGCTGCTTACTTTCTAAAGACAACAATGACCACGCTGCTCTTCTGCGCCACGGAGCTTTTAGGCTCTATAGGCTTGGCGCCCGGTCTGTGTGGCCTCGAGATTATCTCCCGACTGAGCCCTCTACATACAAGCTTATTGGACTTCCTCATGTCCCCTTGTTTTTGTGGCTCTAAAGTTTCCAGGATGCTTTTTGACTGTCTGTTTTACACATAGAGACAGGATCCCCCGTGGGGGTTGTTAGGAGGTTACAGGGGGGTAGTAAAGAGGTCAGGGAGAAACTGTCAGTCTATTTCCTTTCTCTGGCCTTGGGAAACTGCACCACAAGTCTTCTGCATATTTTTAGCGTCCTTGCTGTTTTTTGTCCGTGTGTATTCACAGCACTTTTGTTTTTCACATGGATTACTTATTATTAGTGTTGTCTTTTTGCTCCCTTTTCTTTTCCTTACACTCTAGCTTTAGCATGACCATGTCCAGCACACGGTGAGAATAATGCACAGGGTCTGGAAGCCATCATCTTTATGTGTTAGTGTGTAAATCTTTCTCCCATAGATTTGCTGCACAATCCTGTGCTGGAGGTTACCTCACGGTTGAACGTCTACAGCTGGTAGTGTGTGTACAATCACAGGAGGTGGAGAAAAAGAAGCTTGCATGTATGTCTCATGTCCACCAAAGCCTATACACTTAAACATGAATTTTTAAACACGAGCAGTAATGAGTGGACTGAGATCTGCTACGTCCAGCAAAATAGCGGTTTCGATCTTTGTCGATTTGAGTCCAAATATTGGTCAGATTGGTTCATTTGTGCGGGCTGTGTTAATGTGGGATAAAATGTGCTCCTGTTTCTAAGCTGTGAAGTAGTAAATGCCTTCTTTGGAAAGTGCAGATCTATGTTCCTGGTACCTTGTATGCTGTTTTTAATTCAGAGGGTAAAACAGGTGCCACGTTTTGCTGTTAGTAAATCGATGTGCCTGCAGTGTACTCTTCACAGGGAACTGAGTCATGTTGATCAGACTCTCAGAACTGAAAATGGACATGGTTGTAGAGGACTGTTTGTGAGCACAAAAAAAAAATCCAAGAGAAATGGCATGAGATGGGTCAGATAATTAAGCAAAGCGCAGCTCCCTCTCCTCTTTGCACCGAGGTGAGGTCAGGTATTGAGTGATTCAGCCAAGAGAGTGAGCTCTCATAAACCTGCTGGGCTTCCAGTCATGCTCATTTACATCCAGACCTTATTTACTGAGAATCACCTGAACTGACAGTGCCCAGATAATATTACTCACAGACGTGTCTTACCTGCTGCACCACATTTCTTCTTGTGTTATCTGTAGGTGCATCAACGACTCTCTCTCTGTCTCCTCTGCAGCTCATTCCTTCTTGTGTGAACTACTCGCTGCTCATGTGCGGTTGTTAAAATAGCTGTCTGTTAAATAACTGTAGCACCTTTTTTTAAAAACCGCTGTACATGTTGCTCTGTGGAGTTTACATCATCTTTAAGCCATCTCGGCTATTATCACTCTCGGTGCTCTGGCGACAGTCCCTATTTGTGTTGTCACTCAAGCGCTTCAACATCATACAGTGAGTGCTGCAAGTACAGTGTCTTCTCAAATAGACTTTGGTGAGAACAGAGAATCTAGCCCTGAGAAAAAGAGCTACTGTACAAAATCGTCCGAGTGAAGAAAACCACCTCGGAGATATAACATGTAAACAGAGAGCACGCTGAACCACATTAAGATTATCTTAACCAGACTGTTGTTCTTGCTTTCTAACTCCACAATACAATTATCACTCAGTGAATGGGACGGTACGTGCCAACAAAAATAAGTCATTTCTGTTTTGCTTTGGCCCACCTCTCTATAATGCTCGGCTCTGCAGCTGCACTGCGCTGTGGAAAACAAACAGTGCAGTGCAGCTGGGCTCCTCAAGACAGCGAAAGGGGGAATTTTAATCCCATTTTTTTTCCTTTGGCACCAGTCAGATTTATTTGGTCATAAAGAAAGGAAAAGCACCCCACCATCTGAGAAGGATTGGGGAAGTGAGAACGCAAATTATGCCAGAACCCCAGTTGCAGACTTCGAAACACAACAGGCCAGGAAATGAATCCCCAATAGGTCAAAGTGCTCATAGCACAGAGGAGTCTAATTAAGTCAGATAGTGACACATTACTGGGATACCTGGACAGCTCAGATCAGACAGTCATACTTCCAGGCAACACTAAGAGCAGACTAAATATGCTGCAGTGCAGATTTTTACAGTGATATCATTCACAGTAACAGTTTAATCTCCATGAGGCACTGCAGCTAAAGGCTAGCCTACACGTGTCTCTCATCCATTCCCTGCAGCGCGGTCTGAAAACAAACTATCCAGAGAGCCTCAAACCATTTCCAGCTGTCACGTCCCTGCTCCAGTATAACTCCTAACCTGATATGACAGGGCAAGACGAGGTGAGGGTCACGCCTAGAGGAAGATTCATAACATGTAACTCAAGCTACAAGCATTATATTCGTAATTGCCTGTGGTTGAAAAATGACGATGGCCAAGTGCTGCAGCTATTGTCTCTCACGTTACCTTTATTAACTTCTCATCTTACATCAGACACTACAAGTCTTCATACATACAATAACAAGGCTAAGAACAATGAAAAGCCACAATTATGCAGAAGTAGATACATTTACTCAAGTACTGTGCTTGAGTAATACTCCAGGTACTTTTTACTTTTATATTTTATACTTTTACTCTACAACCTTGAAAGGTAAATATTGTACTTTTTTACGCACGATTAAACTACCCAAAGTATGTTTTTGGCGTCTACCGCCTCCAGATGGAAATATCTGGTTCTTTGAGATGCTCCGTTATGGTCACCAGCTACTTGCTACCTGTCTTTTTCACTGAAAACAGCAGCCTGCTGTGGCCAAAAATGACGCTATGAGAGTTGTGATAGTGAACCAAAATACCAAAGTTGCCTGTCAGGTAGCTAAACAATGAGCTGAAACTCACTCGCTCTGTAAAGCCGAGGGGAACTGCATTAATCACTTCTCACATTGTCACATTTTTGCGTGGTCATTTGATAGATTGTTGTTTTTTATTGTGCTGTTTCATGGTTTTTGTTATTTTTGATTGCACAGCACTTTGGTCAACTGTTGCTTTTAAATGTTTTTTATATATAAATTGGACTGAATAATAAAGATAAGATTTTGAATACAGGAAAATACTTATAATGCAGTATTTTTTTTTTTTTTTTACAGTGGTCACTACTTTTACTACAGTTACATATTTGAAAACTTCTTTCTCCATCCACATTGTAATTATGCAATAATGATTTCTGGAAATAATGTGTCATTTTACCTATGAATGTGAGAAACAGTGGATGTGTCAGACTGTCTGTCATTCATTTGCACCATATTAATGTGGTGTAACAGATGAAAATAAAGTTTGGGGACAGATACAAGCATTAAGGATCACATCCTTTTTGTCGCTGTCGAGGTGCTGTGGACAGCAATCCATGTGTAATAAGCTGATAAAATGTGATTCAACAAGCATCTGGAATATTGTTCAAAGCTCCAGTTAGCTCAGCACCATAAAAAAGACAAATGTGTCCCTGTGAATGCCCAGAGAATAACATGTCTACTCATCCCATTCCTCCAGTACACCGAGGCACAGGACAGGCTGCAGGCCCTAAAGCTCTTTCATTCAAGTGCAATAAAAAAAATGAGACTATTGCTCAAAAGCACTGCCGGGCACAGGAAAAGGGGAGGGGTTGGATCACCCCCCCCCCCCCCCCCCCCCCTTGTGGCCCCCATAAAGAAAAAAAAAGAAATGCAGCAAAAGTGCCCACTTGGATTCTCCTATGGTAGATAAATCATGATAAAGTTCCCTCTAGAGTGCCCTTCCAGTGAAGAAGGCTTGATGAGGTACCCCACAGGGTGCCCTTCCAGTGGAGAAAACGTGATAAAGTGCCATCTAGGGTGCCCTTCCAGTGGAGAAAACGTGATGACATGGCCTTTAGTGTGCCATTAAATGGAGAATCATGATAAAATGTCCTCTAGGGTACCCTTCCAGCGAGAAAATGTAATAAAGGGTCCCTTTAGGATGCCCATCCAGAAGAGAAATTGCAATCACACGACCTCTTGGGTGCCCTTCCAGTGGAGAAAACGTGATAAAGTGCCATCTAGGGTTCCCGTCCAGTGGAGAAAACACAATGACGTGCCCTCTAGTGTGCCATTAAATGGAGAATCATGATAAAATGCCCACTAGGGTGCCCTTCCAGTGGAGAAAATGTGATAAAGGGTCCCTTTAGGATACCCATCCAGAAGAGAAATAATGATCAAATGACCTCTTGGGTGCCTTTCCAGTGGAGAAAACATGATAAAGTCCCCTCCAGAATGGCCCTAAAATTGAGAAAACAGTGCAATGCCATATAACCACTACGTGCCAGAAAACTTTCCGTGTGCTAGTACCCCACTGCATGCCACTGGATCCCTTTTTATTTTTTTCACTGCTGCCACTCAGACAGCCTGAGTCTACTGCTGCTCAAAAGCCTTAAAAAATTAACTTCACAGGAAAATATCATTTGGATGCTGTTTCACAAAGACACAAGAACTCAAACTGATATACACCTCAGAGTGTGCTGTCAGTTTGTACGTAGTCAAGACATGCACAATAAGTTTCCATAATGGCAGCATAGCGTCTCTGTTAGCCATCATAAACGTCTGCTGTTATGAGGCGACGTATTTAAAAACAGCATTTATGTGGCTGTTTATGTGCTATTGTGTTTAAAAGGTCACTGCAATCAAAGACATGTATCTACTCCATAGTCTCAGCCAGTGTTTAAGCTCTGTCTGTGGTTTAAGTATAACATTTGTGTGGTAAAAGTGGTACAATACAACCACTCCTTTCTTGGCTGTTTTTTTTTCCTTTAATGATATGCCTTACCCTCTGTTAGCTGCCTAGATTGAATTTCCCATTTTTGTATGGGAAAGCTTGTGGACTAAGTTCAGCAATAAAGATATGCAAAGAACGCACGCAAGGAACAGAGCTCTACACATACACAAAAAAAGAAGGTACTAAGGGCAGTCAGGATGTTCAATATGAAATAGTCAGTCGGAGCATTGTCCTGATTTCATTTCCTGAGACTCTTGATAATGACTGGGGTTGCGGAAGAAAGACGCTGTGACAAGAGAGAGAAAAAAGAAGCAATTTTAATGTTTTGTTTTTTAAGGGGTGCGTGTGTGGAGGGGTGGGGGGTGTGTGTGTGTGTGTGGGGGGGGGGGGGGTTAGCTCTTTATCATGCCCCACTATCAAACCTCTTACCTCCCCTTTTGGGCCTTTAGGAGCATCCTGTGACCCCCCGACCTCTCGGACAATAGAGGCCAGGACGTTTCCCAGTGAGCGGCGATGGAGCCAACAACAGGAACATGAGGGGTGCTCCTGGGAAACAAACTGTTTATTGTGCAGCAGGATGGACAGCCCCCCATGTCTCAGTCACTTACGTTCACACACAATCACAGACACTCTCCACACACCTCTGCACAGTAAAATCCTGTCCAATGACAGGTGGCTGCTTTCATATCTCTGAATCATGTAGCAACAGTTTTATTCAAATCTCCTGAAGAGAGGCTGCATGTGTGTGTGTGTGTGTGTGTGTGTGTGTGTGCTTGGCTGTAACAAAAGTACAAGGATAACAAAGATATTTCCCTTTGACCGAGGTCACAAAACATTACCATATGCTGTGACTGAGAGGATATCTTACTTCTTTTATTATGCTTTTAGTATGAATCTACTCTCTTTGTCCCAGGACATTGTTTCAACTGTTGCTCTCTCCTTCTTTTCTGCACTGGGGCAGACTGCAGATGATAAGTTTATATTTAGTCAGACTTTCTATTTGATAACACTACCAGGCCATGTGTTGGTGCTGCCACTGCCTGTCTGTTTCAGAGGAAATCCCTTCTTTGTCTCTCAAGGAAGCTCAGCAAACTGGGAAAACCTGAATTTGTCATCAGAACTCAAACAGCTGGAACACATTTGATTACGGAGAGTCACCGCTAAACGTATTAGTCAACACTCCAGACTAGTTATTACCTAGACTCTGGAGACCACTCATTGCAAGAGCAGCACAGTAAAACAGTTTCCAGAGCTGTCAATCAACATGCCAGAGCTGTGGAGCAACACAGAGACACAGAGGGCTCTGGGGATTGCTCTTTAAGTGCTTAACCCCAAAGGATTACTGGTTCTTTATGACTATATGTGTGGTTTGTGTCTGTGTGCCACATGATGCACATCTGATAAGGGTGGATCAGAGGTGATAGAAGCAGAGGACTGGATCTGATCTCATTATTTCTGCCATCTCTGGAGAGACATTAAAATCTGATAATCAGAGAGAAAAAAAAAAAAAAACCCCACATAAATCACTTTAGTGGGGATGAATCCATAATTCATAATTGCTGTTGTAATAACAGTGTTTTAGTGATAATAGTTTATCCAAATGTGGAGCGTAAAGCATGTTTGGACAAGAACTTGCAGTTTGGAGAGCTGGTTTTACCTGATTTTCCAGTTTGTGATGCTTTTTTTAACTTTGCTGCATTCAGCTGCTGAATTTCCCACATTGAATTCACTTTTTCTTTTCCTATATCTGCATTTAATTTCCCATTTGTTCCATGCATGTAATAAACGGTAGACTTTAGATGCATTGCTACAGTTTAAACTCCATAACATAAGATGCTTTGAAAGGGTCCATTCTTCACAATTACTTTTTGTATGTTGAAAAGGAGTCCAAAAACTGTTATTCGGCAAATAAGTCATCACTCAGCCTGTCACTTTTAACAGGTTTGGTCTCTGAAAACACTAAAATGAAGTTATTATTTTTGAGCTGGACCCCTGCTTGTAAATGAGACATCCCGTAACCAGCTATGCAATTAGGCCTATAAAACCTGCAGAGTAGTCTACAGCCACAGTTAGAGCATATAATGCCATTTAATAAGCACATCCTTGAAGCTATAAATGTTTATATGATTGCATCATTCAAACTTTGTAAGCCAAAAAATAAAAAAAATAAAAAAAGGAACACACAATCATGTACCAGCTTGCTTTAACATCGGAAACACAAGAAGAACTCTGGGTAAAGCTGGAGAAAGCTCTTAGAATTGACTTTTAGTTATTGATCCGAGTTGAAAAACCCACCAGTACTGATACCCACATAAGCAAAAGGAAGATTTGAGGAATAATTCAGAGACTTTCTGGGTCAAAGGCCACCTTAACACTGACAAGCAAAATCAAATCACAGCTAAGGAAATGAGCCATGAAACACTGATTGCTCCATACATAATGACCCTTTTTTCCAGTTGCTTAGCTCAAGAATTATTTGATTGTGCAGAGTGCTGACTTCACTGCAAACATGAGCACTGCTTGCACATATTGCCTGAGTGTATAATCAAATCAAGACCATTGATACAAGGAGTGAACAAATATCTCTTAGTATGTGGGAACAATGGATCTTTGTTCCATGAGAGAGCCCTCAGAAAGCTAATACACTGACCGAAGGTAGAACACCTCTGGGGACTGAGAGCCTAGCTTGTGCTCAACATTAATTGGTTGTGCTTTTATTGGATAATTTAGACATTAGCAAGATCCATTTAAGTTAATTTCGAAAATGACAGCAAGCATATGCGCTTTGTCATGGCAACCATGGGAAAAGTGCCATCGAGAGGAATATACTTAAGCTCAGACGCAGCTTTAGGATAATTGCCACAATAAGTGGAAAGCTTTCTGTTATACAATGGAACTTCTGGTGATGATGATTCATGTGACCAAAAAGACAGATCACTTGAGTCTGTTGAGTCTGTGGTTTCAAATAACAGCACTATAGGCTATATTCCTCATGAGATGGGTCAACTAAGCTGCTACCCCCACCCATATCATCCCAGTCCTGACACACTCACACCTTGGCTCATACATCAATTTGGAACTTGGGGCACCAGTCCTGTAACTAAAAACTCAACTTCTGCTTATAGGTGGGAAATTCCCCATACAGGTCAGTGATATGTTGCCTTATGAAAGCCACAGCATTTCTTGCTTATTGCTTTGAACGTTTACAAGGTAGCATCACCCTGTAACTGAAGGGCTCACTACTGATATCTGTCCACTACAAACCCTGTAGGTTTAAAGCACACAGTAGCAAGCAAACCAATGTGATTTGAGATTTCAGAGGAAGCTACAGTAGGGTGACTGTGGGAGGCTTTGTGAACTGAGGCTTCAAGCCAACAAAGTGTGGGCTTGACCGTGTCTGAAAACCTCATGCTGATAAATGGCCTCTCCAAGTAGACAAACTCAGAACACAAGGCCCCTGCTGCACAAGACCCAAACTGCTACCTCTGCTGCTGGCTGAATCTGATTACAGGCAGGCCCTGAGGACAGGCAGGTCATTGAGAGCACAGAGATGAGCAAACAATAAGATATTATCTGAAGGAATCTTCAGCTTTCCAAAGGAAAATGGTCCCTCTCAGTGTCACATTGACGATAGGATCCTCAACCTGACACTGAATCAGCCATTTAAGAAGAATGAACACTGCGGCCCATTCATACATACGCACTAAAATAATGAGAGCTCTTTTTTCACTCTTGTTTAAGACATATAAAGGGAAGCTCATGAGGCTTTTCGAGACAAGGCTGTGCAGAAACCGGAGCATGCAGCTGACTCAGATGAATATGCCTTTACAATGATTGGGTATTGAATGAACAATTCTATAGTCTTTTTCTTTATTCTTATGTACGCGTAAATAATACACGTGTTGGGCTTCATTGTACTTTGCTGCTCCATTGTCATTTACTGTTTCGCTTCAGCAAATTAATTTAAAAATGTAAAAGTAATTAATTCATTCTGAGCCTGCAAAATGTAATGTGATAAATGACACTGAAGATCTTGGAAAAACGTTTTCCGATCAAAGCTGTACACAGTCCATTGTGGTCATGTCTTTCCTGTGTGTGTTTTTGCTCTTTTCAAATAGTGACATCTTGTGGACACCTGGGCTCAGTTATTGTGTTGAAGTCATAGACTAAGTTTAAGGCCATGGATTACTTTGTTGTTTCAACATTGCATTCCTATCTCTAGTAGTTGTGAGGTGTACATGATGATAAGAATGAATGCACTGATAATAATGATGATGATTTGATATACTGAGATACACTGATACGTTGAGAGGTTTATATATATTTCTAGAAGTAACAAAATTAGTAGCCCTTGCCAAAATATAAGTAGGAATTGGCCAATGTCTGAGAAGCACTGATACGGAGTTTTGGTTCGTCGCATTAGTGATTTAATTTAGCCTAATTACTAAATTAAAATTTAATTTCTATGAACAAGTAGGTGGGCCCCATACAGTTGTTTTGGAAAATAATAATTTTAATTATCTTTCATTATAATTAAAAGTGATATTATTTTGATTCTGTGAAGTGGATCGTGTGAAAACAATTATTGTAAAGGCAAAAAAGGACTCATGGTATGAAGTTGTAATTGTCAATTCACGATTTGTAAAAAAAAAAAAAAAAAAAAAAAAAAGAGGACAAGGAAATCTCGCGATACTTCCCAAACTGTTTGCTAGGCAGCAAGAGGAGTACGGGATGAGAGGAGAGACAGCAAAATATCTCGGTTGTTCTGTAGCAACTGCAAGCGACAGACAGATCGAGATTTAATACACACTTTGTAGCATAGGTTGATTTACAAACCATAAGCCCCAAACCTGCTGTATGTAGACGGGATTTCCTGGTTATACGTGAAGTGAGATTTGGAAGTACGCGGCCACAGAAGCCAAATTTTATGTGTGAAGTGCTAACTGTTAGCTGACAGGCTACAAAGCATAGCCATTGATGCAATGGCGTTGAAAAGAATTCAGAAGGTGAGTGTATATTTTTTCCATGCTAACCATACCTTCTTGTTGATAATTATCTCACCGTGGGACCTTCTGTGAACATCATATCAGTTTATATTCTTTTATTTATTAGTCACGAAGCATTACTTGCTTGTTTTTGTGCTGCTTTTAAAGTAATTCACAGACAAAGACGAGCTAACGGCCCTGTTGGTGCATTGCTACAGTAACGTTGCCGTTACGTTACCGTTAGCAGTCGATAACAACTCTAACGGCGCCATTATTTCGACAGCTACGTTTTGTCTGTGTTTATTTTTCGTTCTGACACGTAGCACCTTACCTAATGTAAAGGTTGCTAGCAACAACAAGCCAAGCAAGTCATTTCGCAGTGCAGCGCCAGGTTAGCAGTAAGCTAACGTTACTAGGTGCTTTGGTCTTTGGTTTGATTGATTGACGTGAAACGTTACAGGATTTGCTTTTAAATTCTTAGCTTGACAGTTGTCTTTATCCTTGTGGCTCGTCATTAAGAGTATGGCGGGTGATGTGTTTAGCCGGTGAATGACAGCTGCTTGCTTGTTGCCAAAATTGAACCCTAGTGTCAGTGTTGCCATATATGGAATGGCAAATGGGGCACTGGAGCAGGCCACGGTGTGTATTTATATAACAGAATAGATAGGCTTCCTTTCAAGAGATGTTAAATAACAGGCTTAATTTCTATTTAACCATCTGTTGTTTTGCTGTCTGTGCTCATTGTCGCTTCACGAGTAAATGGCGTTTGGTCCAGGTGTCTACATTCATTGTTGATACAGTAAATGAAATTTTACATACTAGTTACTAGTATGTAAATTTGTACTAGTTTTATAACCTTTGTAGTCAACATCTGGTCTGAAACTGAACTGATGCCTAAAATATTGATGTAGTCATCTGTCCTAAAACTCCTATGTACATGTCAGCTGCCCTGGAACATGTCTGCACAGCAAACATGGCTTCCACTGAAAAGACTCTAATTACAGCCCGGCTCAAATTTGGGGTTGAACCCAAAAAATGTTAAGTTAGCCCATAAAGCCAGACATTATATGGATTAAGCCCCAGTGAATTTTCAAAGATGCTGGTTAACTTCCCATTCTCCAAGGATAAATGGAAATAATTTCAAAGTAAACATAATTAATCCATGATTCAGCATTTTGGCATGTAGCGTATTGCCCTAATTAGGCTCCAGCATCATTATGTTTTCTTGTGTACTCACATATACACAATAAATTAACTTAAAACAACCACTCTGTTTGCTAACCCCACTTAAAATGTATGTGGTTTTCCTGAAAATAGCACAGGTGTTACAAAACTACAGCTGACAGTAAATTCAAGGCTGTTTCATTATGCAATTGTCTTGCCTTTAGGAGCTGTCAGACCTGCAGAGGGACCCACCAGCTCAGTGCTCTGCTGGACCAGTTGGAGATGACTGTAAGTAGTTAGAAAACTGCTGCATCAGTGTATGCCTGAAAGCAATAATACATTACTGCTGTATATAAATCGGCTTTTAAGATTACATCAATAGAGTCTGTCATTGTGCATCCGGAGTTTGCATCTAAATGTATAGGCATTATTAATCTTTTATAAATCTTTTCTTCCCAGTGTTTCATTGGCAGGCAACAATAATGGGACCGGTAAGTGAAACTGTATCTTAACCTAAGTGAAATATGATACAAAAACAATGAAATTGCTGTCCACCAACTTATCTTGTTTCTATTTTTATTTCAATAGAGTGACAGCCCATATCAGAGTGGAGTGTTTTTCCTCACCATTCACTTCCCGACAGATTACCCCTTCAAACCACCAAAAGTGAGTGAGAGTTTATCTGGGGCGTCACATAATGAGGCACATGTTTCAACTCATCATTAATATTTTTTACTGCGGTAAAGGTTATTGGCTTCAGTGGAAAATTACAACGTTCTTTTCCCATTTACTCACAGGTTGCATTCACAACAAAAATATACCACCCTAATATCAACAGCAATGGAAGTATTTGTTTGGATATACTGAGATCACAATGGTCACCTGCACTTACAGTATCAAAAGGTAAGTGAAAATACAAAATTCATACTAGTGTGTTGACATTTCATTTATTAAAACAATGGCTAATGTTGACTCAGTATACACAGTCCTACAACCTGAAGTTCAGAGGGGTATTCCAGGTAGGAGGTTCAACAAACTCTGAGTCTAACCCTGAACTCTGAGTTGATTTACCCTGAGATGGGAAACTCTGAGTTACCGGTTCCAGAACAGCTGATTTGAGTTAGTTCAGTCAACTCTGAGTATGTTCACTCTGAGTTAAACCGACAATAAAAAGCCAGCATCAATGGAGCTCCGACTCCACGATTCACCATGGCAACAGGTAAAAACAGCGCCTCCATTTTAATCCAGTGTATGTAGAGATATTAATGCATGTGTAGCAGACGGTGCACGTTTATCTTTAAAAGAAGAGCCTGAGTCAGAGCGAGGAAAGTGTAAATAAGTTAACCATAAAGTTAATAAAAAGTTTCGTTCAGTGTTGTCCGTTTATTCATCATTTATCACACTTACATAATTCTTAATGAAGATAAAGTGGTGGAATCTGACTGTGTATCAGGCTGTAGATATATTACATTATATTAATAATATATAATAATATATTTGTTCAGATTTGATCTGATGAGGAAAAACACAGGAGGCAGCAACTGAAAAATAGGAAGATTTAAAACATATAGGCTAGGCTATAGATCAAAGACATAAAGACATGACTGTAAACTCACAGTCTGACCCAGTAATAATATGTTTGGTGATTTGCACTTGAAAAGACGTTGAGGTTAAAATACAGTAGATTTTAAAATGTTGGACATCTATTTGTATCTTGACTCAACAGCATTCAGTGACTTTATTTCAGCTACAAATGTAGTAAATTTAAAGACACTGAAATGCTGCACCATTGCTCACTCAGAAATATTAACATATAATCCCCAATATTAGGCTATAGGAATTATGTTCCATCAGTGCGACCAATGACATCAGTGATAGAGATCATTAGTCATTGATACTACGTGTCTAAAGCTTCATACTGATTTTTAAAATTTAAATAATTAGACCTATACATTATGTGCAATAAACATTTCGGAGCTGCTCTAACAGACTGACAGTCTGATCCTTGTGCATAGTGTTATAAAAAATAATAAATATAAAAGGGACAGGTTTGATTCTGAGCTGAGGGTGAATTCTCGCTGTGTAATATTTGAATGCAAAGACAAAAACCGATGTCCAAAGAAATGATTGATGTGCATAAATTCAGTAGCCTAACGTAAGACAGTCCTGAGTAACAAACTAATATCCAGCAGGATTTAGACTGTGACAGACGGTAAATCTCCGCTAATTAATGCGCTTCGATACAAGCTTTGACACGGACTGAATGAATGAGTAAATGAAACAGCGTGCAAGAGGGAGGAGACAGAGAAAAACTCAGGGTTTATTGAAGAAAACCTGCCAGCGAACAAGTTAGGTTCACAGAGTCTGTTACCATGGTAACTGACTCAGAGTTTCAGTTACCTCTCTTTCTGGAACGGATAACTCAGAGTTTCCCTCATCTCAGGGTTAACTTACTCTGAGTTTTCACATAACCTGCTTTCTGGAATACCCCCCAGGGCTCTTGTATGCCTTTAGGTGGCGTTATGTGTACTTTGCCAGAGCTGAAATGTTGTACATGTATGTGTCAGAAAATGTACTTTGTTGCTACATTGCAACATCCAGAGACCGGACTGTAAAGTACATTGTACAGATAATTTTTGATTCAGATCTCTGCTCTTCCTGTTCATAGCAAACATAGTAGGTTGGTATTATCAAAAGAATGATGCTGTATGTTCATACTGATTTTTAAAATTTAAATAATTAGACCTACACATTATGTGCAATAAACATTTCGGAGCTGCTCTAACAGACTGACAGTCTGTATGCTGATACATTCCCTCAATTCAGCTTTTTTCCAGGCCTTTGTGACCCTGCAACCATGAGACTCCAATCTCAAGTCAGGTGCTATCAGAGCCGATCCGCGCATCACTATGGCTTTTTTCGCTGATTCGGTTCTGCAGGTTCTCTGCTGGTACACTGGAGACGGGGATCAAGCAGTTTGTCTCACTTGGGATAGATTGTGCTTTTTTGGTTCGTAGTTTATGATTGACGTGCGATTTATTCGCGTTTAGAGGGAATAAATTTCCGTTATAACGGAAACGTGGGCACAGTTATCTATACAAAATACACAGACTAACTAACTAACTAACTAATTAATTGATTGACTAACATAAACAAACTAACTAACTAATTAATTGATTGACTAACATAAACAACTAAAAATTGAAAAAAATTTAGCTTGCGCCGTTAGCTCCGGTAAGGGAAAGCATGAGGGAAAGCGGCTGACCGGAAGTCACGCACAAAAAAACGGAAGTTGATCACTATTTACTTCCGTGTTTGAAAATAAGGTGGATAGGATACAAAAAACGGACTTAGTGGATCAGTGCCTGTAAATATGTGTGCATTACAGTTATATACTCAAGACAGAAAAATAATGGATGTCACCACCATGATGTCAACAGTTGGTTTGTGGACTCTCATCTTGAAGCCTCAAGTTTGGCATGTGGGCTGTGGCCATTTTTATTTTATTTATTTATTTACTTACTTTGTGGAGCCATAAGTGACCATATTTATGTTAGAGGGTGAAGCTAACCCTGAGGCTAGCTGCTTGTTTTGTTAGTAAGGTGCATGTATGTTTAACTGTGATACTGTTAATTCTAATGTTCACTAGTGAAAAACAGGCTTAAAACCATTGATACAAAATCTACTTACAGAAAAAATGAACATCTGACTCCTTAGAGGGTCTTTTAGACCCTCTTATAAACAACAAACAAGACATTTCTTGGCGACCAAAACTACACTTCACTTTCATAAACTGTAAAAACATTTAAATAGTGGCAGCTATGGCTACGTCTATACTCTGTGAATCTGGGGTTATGCCATGGTTGCGTTAACCTAACCAACGTTGTAGGCGTGTCAACAGATGGCCAAGAGACCAAAACCGTTTTTCTATCAGGCTGTAAACATTTGCTTCTGCTGTAAAGTTTGATATTTTAACATGGGGGTCTATGGGGATTGACTTGCTCTTGTAGCCAGCCTCAAGTGGTCATTCAAGGAACTACAGTTTCTGGCACTTGTGCACTGGCTCCATTTTTTCAACCCCGGAGGTTGTCGCTTGACACAAATACATGATCAGTTATATTTTAAGGTATTTAGTCACGTATATATTAATATTCTGTTATCAATATCACTTGGCCCTACTGTGACGATTATCTGAAGATGTCAAAATTACATCTAGCTGTGCTGGTGTTAGGAGCAGGTCTGTCAAGGCCATAGCTGGTAAGTCTCCTCTCATTGTCACATTGTTCTTCTCTTAATGTAATCTAATTACTCTCCCATTCGTTCTTCCACAGTATTATTGTCTATCTGCTCTCTTCTTTGTGATCCAAACCCGGACGACCCACTGGTACCAGAGATTGCCCATACATACAAGGCTGACAGGGAAAAGTGAGTGTAACACATAAATGAGATTTACATCTCTCAGCTTTTCTCCTTGTCACATTTACTTGTCAGTTTTGGGGATACAGTTATTCGAGGTCACCTGAAACCTTTTCTGAACTCTGTTTTACAGATACAACAAATCAGCAAGAGAATGGACACAGAAGTATGCAATGTGAGAATGCCAGGGAGATCAAAATACAAATGAGAACAAAAGAAACACGTTTGATTTGTAACTTGAGGCAAATGAGCAACAGAGGGGAAAAAAAACTAGGCAACAGCCCATCTTTTGGAGCAGGAAGCAATACAATGAGGTACAGTGCCACCTGGCTTTCCATGTGCTGAGCTGCTACCATGTGCTGTCCTTCATGACTTGTATGGATCTGCTGAGCAGGACCTGATGGGCTCCTTAAAGCACTCCCATATGGAATACCGGAAACTCTTCACAGTCCATACCGCCACACTCAGACTTTAAACTGTTACTCCTGCTATCGTGATTATCACTATCATTGTTGCTATTCATACGCATCATTTTCACCGTCAATGACTCATATCGTTGTGCTACTCAAAAGCAAAATGTTTGATTTATTTAGGAGGTCGGCTCTCCCTTCATTTCAGAGGTACTGTCTGTGTCCCACTGGATGTCTTGTTATTACTGTATTTCCATGTATTTAGTGGCCTTTCTGTGTTATTATTTTCGGTATACGTGCAATTGAGGCAGAATGTTCCCTGTTCAACACAAAATGGTGCGGTGCCATTACCAGCAGCTGATCTGTTGGCACATACTGTCTCTACCCCGAAACAATGTGAAAGATGCAAAGAAGGATTGGTCTCTTATCACCCACTGCATTTTGAAATTGCAACAGTATTAGGTGGTTTTAAGGACACTGGAAAGCTGCTGTTAAGAGATAGCTGGCCCTTGTTTCACTGTTGTGGGGCTGTATAGGGCAAATGTCAACTTCCATTTTTCTCACACATGCTGTCATTGTATAAGTAACCACCCTTGGCTGGTGTCCATAGTGCACAAAATACTACTGTTGTTTGACTGAATACTTGTTGTGTAGCTGTGATCATGGCTACTCTTATATATGGCATATAGCTGAGCTGTGTGCCACCTCCTCAGTACAGTTACTCAGGTATCTAACCAAATCATCAGCCTTTTACCTGCAGTGACACATGGTGAGAAAAATAACCAGGTCCCATATCATCAGGCCTCAAAAAATGTACTGATCTTAGTTCACTGGTTCATATAAATGAAAACGCCCGTGCTTCATGAAGAGGTTAAATGATCAAAGACTGAGCGGCACTCCTGAAGTTCTTTATGCATATAGGCCCTAACGGTCTGTGTTGCACAAAAATATGCTGTTGCAGAAGTACTGTCATTTTGTCAAAGAGAAGGTTTTTTTCATTAGCCCTCTCGGGTTGTTTTCATCACCATCTCCATTTATTTTTGAACAACACTTGGATGTGAACAGCTTTTAAATGACGCTGTTTAACATGTACATGCTACTGTTTCTCTAAAACAAAATGGCCTTTGGTTACAGCTGGTGTCACTTATACTCAAAATGGGAATTTAACAGACTTGACATTTCTCAGAATCCATTAATTTCAAGTTATGTGCATCTTGTTATTTGAGGTGAATAAATACAGTTGCCAAGACGATTTTCATCTGCTTTAAATATAAAGTGATGTGGAGTATGTCGGCATTTGTTTATGTTAATATTTGAGTCTGCAAAGGTTTGGTTTGTTACGGGATTATTAATCCACACTGACAGTAAAGCAGTTTGTCTCGGTGATGCGTTTGTGACCTTTTGTATTGTATCTTTGAAAGCTTTAGTGATAGGCAACTTTTCATTCATGTCACCAGAATTGAACAAGATTGTGATGTGTCATAATGTAATATTGGTTTTAATATAATCCATTGTGACTGTTGGATAAAATAGTTAGGAAATGCTATGATTTTTTTTTCTTTCTAGACATGGCTCATAATGTGCTGATGCTGCCAATATAAAGGGAATTATTTGATATTATAAAGGGGAAGAAATGTAGCTCTTGAGGCATTATTGGGTGGATTCATTCAGACAGGTCTAAACATACTAAAGCATGAACATTTTAGAGGCTTTGATTGTAGAATAAACACCATGGTTTAGGCGTCAAATATAGACTTTCATTATTCTTAGCTGCTGTAGAGAAAATTAAAAAATCTAAACAAGTCATCCTGAAACACAGTATACACTAAAAGGTTTAAAAAATATATCTTCTAAAAGCAGTGAAAGTCTTTGCTGCCAGACTACAATTGAAAATGACGTGTGTTAATAGTACTAGTTCAAACTTTGTGTGCATTGTTGTTTGTTCATCTGGCTATTTATTTATTTGAAAGCAGAGTATCTTCCAACTGTACGATTGAATGCAGCCTCAATTCATCATGTGAGTGGTGCGACATTGACTTCCTTTGTCCAGTGTGCTCAATAGAGTTTATATAGGCAGCTTGGCATGCTTTGCACTCTGGAGAACCTTCTCACAGCCATTTGCCAGATATCAGGGATTTCGTTACAATTCATCCGCCTAACACCTCCGACTAAAATTTTAGCCTTAACCCTCATTGTGTAAATATATAGAGAGAACATTAATTTGTCATAAACTGTAAATTTGCTATCAGGGCTGTATCCCCCAAATGGGTGATTCATTTCATCACTAGATATGGAAACCTGCTTTAACAGTACCAATATTTTTGTTGGACATTTTCAGCCTGGCTTTCTCTGAATGCAGGACCAGCCTTCATGCATCTTAAAAATTTGGAATATGTGTGCTTGAAATGCCACCACGAACGTCCACTTGTCCTCACATAGCCTACACAAGATAACTATTGACCTTGTCATAACATATGAATAAAGCTCATCTTGGTTTACTATTGTCTGCTGTCATTTTTGTGTTTGTGTGTGTCTTTATAATGCAGTAATAACTAGCAGTAGAGTGAGCCAGAACCTGCTGTGCACTTATGGCATTAAGGGGGAACACCACTTAAATTAAGAATTGCAATATGATATTTCCATGACCTCGGAGCAACTCTCAAAGTCAGAAACTAGAGAAGTAAGTCTTAAACTTGATGGTATCATGGGGTAAAAAGTATAGAGCTGCTTCATAGTGAATGGGAGACTAATTTTAATAATTAATACCCAAATAAACTTGATTTTATTGTGGTGTCAGTTCTGAAACAGAAAATGTACCCATATACTCAGAACATTACCCTGAACATCTTTCCTAATTCATTGTCTTTGGAGCAGCTCCAGGCTTTATACCCTATGATATCACAAATTTGATTTTTAGCACTCTAGTTTTTAGTTTTGGGAGAAAATTGTATACATTTAATAATATTTTGGACTATTTTTGGCCATAGGAATAACATCAGTTTTGAAAATGGGCATAGTTTTTTCTTTAAAGGAGGAAGAAGTGCAGCTAAATAACTAGAAATATTGTTTTAAATAAGCAGAGCAAGTTGTGGAAATAGTGTAAATGTGCTGTAGATAATTTTGTTTTCAAAGTTTGGTCAAAAAGTAATGCAAAAGTTGCTCTTTGCAGGTAAAGCAACTGTATACCTGTGAACACTGCTCTCTAGGGTGCGTTTGATTCAAAAACCTCTCATGCGAGGTTTGCGGTGCAGACAATACAATCTTTGTGCAACGCCATCATTCGTTTTATCTCACTTTGATAAAATGATAATTCAATGCTTCTTAATAATTATTTACAAGTCGGATTGCAGAGATTCACAGCCGAGGTTAGAATAATAGAAAATCGCAAACTAGCTCCGCGCTTTCGGGGTGTCACGCTACTTCACATGCAGCGTACCCTGACTGAGATGTAGCTACCAGCTAACCCAGCTTCCACCACAGCTGAAAGTCAGCATCATCGCCACTCCTCCCAGTAGGAAGGGCGCATCCCGGATAGCTAGCTGGCTAGCTGTACTCAGCATAACGATGGCAGTTAACCTCAGCAAAAATGGCCCTGCATTAACAGCCGCGTTTAAAGAAGTGGTAGATGAAAAGTCCAATACCAACTGGTAAGGAGCAGCATTTATTAAAGCAGTATTAGCCCTATGTAGGAGGCGCTATGTTAGCTTCACTGTTGGCTAGCATTGAGCCAGTCGTCAAGTAAGTTAATGGTAACCCAACGTTAGATAAACTTAACCCGGGACCTAATGTCACTTTGTTAACCACGGCAGACCTTCTACTTATTTAACTTCATGATAACATGAGCTAAAGTCAGTTTTGCTTGAACGGCAATTTAGCTTTCTCACATGTATTGCCTGTCTGAGGTGTAATATCGTAAATGCTGAGCTAACTGAATAGCTAGTAACATAGTTAATTAGCTAGATACACCGAAAACCAACAGGCTAAGCAGTTAGCGTTAATGTCTAGGCTTTACGTGT
The DNA here is from genome assembly GCF_006386435.1 of Epinephelus moara. Classification (NCBI taxonomy): domain Eukaryota; kingdom Metazoa; phylum Chordata; class Actinopteri; order Perciformes; family Serranidae; genus Epinephelus; species Epinephelus moara. The sequence goes on from NC_065513.1 coordinate 15,826,609, forward strand.
ATTTTATTTAAATCTTTTGGCGAGATAGTCTGCCATGAACTTTAATGAATAGGTTTACAGAATGGCTGCCTCACCCACTTCCTGGTAAGATATCAGAAGTTAGCCTAAATATGGTCAATATGTGAAAGTCAAATCCAGGAACTTCCTCTTTGCGTTACCTAACGTCACAGGAGTATCCGTGCTTGTCTGGAGATTAAAATGAAACCTGTTGATGACAGCTGCAGTGTTTAATGACGACCTGATTTAATTAATCCCAAGGAGCAATTGCCCAGGGAGTCCTGCTGGCCCCATATTCAATCTGGAAATGTGTCTCTTGTGAATGTCAGCCCTTCAGCCACTGCCTTGTGACACCACAACTTGCTGTAACTGTGTTTTGTTTCTTTTTTCTAAAATGATGATGACAGAAAAAAGTAGGTGCAGAATAAAGAAGCGGTCAGTCATCGGCTAGTTTCAGTGTGAGCAAGTTCCCCTTACCTAGCTCTGAAAGTATGCACTGAATCCCCTGCACTGATCAGAAGCAAATGCCTTTATAGGCCCCTGAGCCTCACAGTGTTTTCCAGTACTTTCATTTTTGCAAACATTAACATATACTGGTCTGCAATTAACATTCTTATTAATTACAATTACAATGTATTGCATGGATAGATGACAATAAAACAAGAAGATCTCACAAATTAAGTGTCTGTGTCAGAGCAGGCCAAATGATGTATAGGCTGTGTAGTATTGATGTGAGGCAAAATTATAACAGCATCTATGATTTTTTTTTATTATTATTATATGGAACCTAAAGGCGTTAGATATGGTTTGCAATCATAATTAAGTCTTCTCTGTGTTCCAGTAAATTAGAGCTACAACTAACGGTTATTTCCGTTATTGATTAATCTGTAGATTATCTCAATTTAATGGAATAGTTGTTTTGACTACAATATAATCAAAATGCCCATCATGATTCCACAGAGCCCAAGGCGATGTCTTTTAATGTCCAACCAATGGTCCAAAACCCAAAGATATTCAGTTTATGATCATTTACAACAAAGAAAATCATTAAATCCACACACGAGAAGCTGGAGCGAGCAGATGATTGGCATTTTTGCTTAAAATTGACTCCATTGATCATTTCAGCGCTACACTGAATTACAGCTCTAGCCTTGTCTCATCTACTAATAGGCAGCAATGACTACTAAGTACAGTTATATAACAATGTAGGCCTTATAAAGGCCATAAAATATTTTATAGACTTACTTAAACAACTTACCACCTAACATACCTAAACCTGACACAATTAAAGCCACTCTGCTAAGTGCATGTCAGCATAATCTTTTGATTGATATAATTATCTAGTTTTTTTTTATTATTTAGGGCCTATAAAAAAATAAAGTGCCTGTATATATAACAGGAAAAGGCTATTTGGCCTACCCAGACATAAAGAGGACAGACTGTTTGTCCACAAGAGCACACAGGCAAAGACTTGACAGAGAAAAGATGGGAAATGTGCCAGCATTAACCAGGGATTTAGTTTGTGTAGGGCTGCTAATCCTTAGTTATTTTTATTGGGCATTTAGTATCAAGAAAAAGTCAGTTAAATCTTTACTGCTGCAGAAGCAGGCAATAAAAGTTCCTGACATAGCTGATTTAAAATGGGATTATAGCTGTAGCACTGTTTTATTTACACTACATTACTTCTGTAAAATGTATCCTGTTGGAATAGGGCTGAAGGCTGAAAGTTGCTTAAAATCGTTGCACATAACATGCATTGTTTTGTTGAGTGTGAAATGCTGCACATCACCCTCTGGAACAAACTCTTTTCTGTCTGTGTGATCAGTTTAGCTGGCATTTTTACATCCTTAATCCCATGTTTTCCACAGGGCCTTGTTCACCTACGAGGGAAACAGTAATGATATCCGCCTGGCAGAAAAAGGAGGTGAGTAACTCAGTGGATATTATCACGTTTTTATGATCTCAACACGATAATATCAAATGTGTGCAGGAATTTCATTGTCAGCATACAGCTGCAGTACTGAAATATCAGCACAAAAGGAGTGCTTGCCTCTGCTTTCTCACCCCATCATTTGTAACAGAAAAAATGTCCACGGTTACACAACCGACCACAGTAACCATTTGAAATTCCACAATGTTTATGTGTCAGATGGAGGACTGGAGGAGTTGGTTGAGGAGTTGAACAGTGGAAAAGTGATGTACGCTTTCTGTCGGGTCCAGGATCCAAACTCTGGCCTGCCTAAATATGTCCTCATCAACTGGGTTTGTGCCGCACTTTACTGTCGTACATTTGTTTGTCCTCTTTGAAGTGGCCGTCCTTGAACTTATCGTGTGATCCTTTGTGTTTCAGACTGGAGAAGGAGTGAAGGACGCCAGGAAAGGAATATGTGCAAATCATGTCAGCTCCATGGCCAATTTTCTCAAGGTAACACTGCACTTATTTTTGAGTGTAGTTTAAATATGTATTTGAATGTCTACTTCAGTTTGTATATGTTTACAGAGGAGCTTATTTGTGTGCTAAATTGCATGTTATTGTTGGCTCTGAGCAGGACTTAAAATAAAAACCAAAGAAAACACTACACAGTATGCTGCAGGCATGGTTGGAATAATGCAACAGCTTTCATGGATCGGTGTCTGTGTCATTCATGTTAAACCAGCAAACAGCGCATGTAAACAGATTACAGGTGGTGCTCACAGGAACCAAGATACCAACTGTAGGTGTTTCCCTGTTTGTGTGAGCATTAAAATTAACTTTTATTCAATGCTATTTCAGGGGGCCCATGTCACAATAAACGCCAGAGCAGAGGAGGACGTGGAACCCGAGGTGATCATGCAAAAGGTGGCCAAAGCCTCAGGAGCCAACTACAGCTTCCACAAAGAAGCTTCCAGCCGCTTCCAGGACAGCGGTCCTCAGGGTCCCGTGGTATGCAGCGCATGCAATTCCTGCCTTGTGCCCTCCTGTTTGCTTATGTTTCATGCTAGAAAGATAAGCAGAGGGCTAGATCTTAACTAGGCTCCTTAATCTCAAAACATGGATACATTTGTTTGCACATGTTTGTTTTTTCTTTTCTCTTTGTCATGGCCTTTGATTTACACTCAGCCAGCTCTACCACTGAAAAATATTTCTCCCAAAAAAAAAACCTCCAGAGGACCTATAAGAAAGGCATGAACACACTAAATTTAGTCTGTTATACTCTCTTCATGAGAGAAAGCAGTCACTGACCAGGTTTACATGCACACTAATATTCCACTATGATTCTGAACATGACAACTTTCTAAATGTAATGTAGGTGATGCAAACAGTATATTCCATTTGGATTTTTCAGAATCAGGCTGTTTTCTGAATGAAGCATTTTCCGATTAAGACAGTATTAGTGAGGCTTAAGGAGCATTTATTAGACATGTATACAGCGCACTCAGAACATGCATCTCAATTGAGGTTTTAACCACAGTTTGCAATACATGGCCTCTTACCTGTTTACGGTCAGGTCTATGCATTGTCATAGAGCCATTGTACACAGACCTACTAACCTACAGTTTGCAAGGCTGGGGTAGAGATACATGACCAAAAGAAAACCTACTTTTAAACCTCATGAAATACTTGAATATTAACAAATTTTAGAGTATGCACAAGTATCGCAACACCAACCTCTTCAAGTAAGTGGCTGAAAGACTGAAAAAGGGAGGCTATGTTCACAGGGCTGACTAAGTCTGCCACCTGTGGGAAAAAAAGGAGAAAAATCCTGTTATGATGCAAAGAAGCCAAATTGCAGAAGTGGCTTCAAATGTTCCAATTTTCCATATTTTGACATGATAAACGACATGTTTGAGCACATTAATCTGAGTGTGCATGGCTGCATGTCAACAGGAGTATTAGTGCAATATTCATTTTTATTAGCCATGTCAACAGTTGAGTAGAAACATTGGGGTTTTTTTTTTTTGGAATAAGGCCAAAAACTGAATATCTTGTGCATGTAAAGGCAGTTATTAGCCTTGTTTCCACCAAACACTTTCGGTAGCGTTTCCACCTCAAACATACTCTTAAATGTGGGCGGGAGTGTTGTCACTCACTGCTCGTCCAGCACACACTGTACTTCCCCATTACTGGTGATACAGATGGAAGTCTGCATCTCGTTTATCATCCACAGAACGAGGCTGCACGCTGACATTTTCAGAACAAAATAGCTCAAAAATAAAACGGGCTGCAGTGAGAGTCTCTCTCGATGAGATATTTAAAAATAGCGGGTTTGTGGATTTAGTCCTTCTCAGGCAAGCTCGGGGGTTTAGTGTTGCTCTGCAACAGGTTTTTTTTTTGTATGAACAGTAGTTACAGCTTCAAAACCAGCCACAACTCAGCCCTGACCAGTGTGACCGTCCACTGTTGACCAGTTAATGGACTGCAGTGTTCACAGCTCCACCTTTTAGTACCAGATCTGTGTGCTAGGTACCCCAACAGTGGGGGGACCAAAAATGGGGACGATGTGGAAATGTTCCATTTGTACCATCCGCAACTTTTCGCAGCGGAAGCAGAAAAAAAAGTGTACCGGACTGAACTGTACCGTACTGTACTGCTCGGTGGAAACGGGGGTATTGGTTCATATCTGATAGTCGTTAAAAGAAACAACTCGCACTAAATAAATCAGGCACATCATGTGTTGGTGTGACATTAGTTATAGAGGGAAGATAAACATTCTAATAATAATAATTATATTTATAATGTAAAATATTGATTGCCTTCTTCTTCATGTAGGGCTCAGTGTACCAGAAGACCAACGCCATGTCTGAAATCAGAAAGACCAACAAAGACAACTTCTGGGCTCAGGCAGAGGTAGGCTCCTGAACTTGGATTCAGCTTCTGCAAACTTCAACTTCACCTCTGAGAGACGGTGTCATGAGCACGTTAAGCATCTCTTTAAAATGACTCCCTGAGAAATTTGTTGTTTTTATATAGGATGTTTATGAATCATCAACTCATTGAAATTGGAAGAACTCTGAAATATTGTACAAGTTTGCAGTTTTGAAACATTTGACACACATTTCCATTCCTCTTAAAAGCCTATATGAAAATACAAGGCAGGCAGTTTTTACCCATCACCAATGTTAACCGAAGTCAGCGAAAGCTTTGTTGTAACTTTGTCCTTTGTGTGCAGTTTTGGCTCCTCACCATACCTGTCACAGATACACCCACATAATGCTGCTCTCTGCTGTGCAGTTTTTTTTTAAACAAACTATTGTGAAATCAAGCTTTTTTTTTTCACCAGAGTAATATTTGCAAAGTACCAAACCCATCACTGACCTGTCTGTTTGGCTTTTAGAAAGAAGAGGAGAAACGCCGCCAGGAGGAGCGACGCAAGGCGGACGAGGAGCGCCAAAAGTTGGAGAAAGAGAGGAAAGACAGAGAGGCCAAGGAGGCAATGCAGAGGGACAAAAGGGACAAAGAGAGGGCCACTCAGATCGACCAACAAAAGTAGGTAGCAGATGAAGGAAATGCACACTGGTTAAGACTGGTTTGAAGCTGCACCTATTTAAGGGTTCAAATTACATTTCCTGTTCTTGTCTTCTAAATGGTCATTTGTTGAATAGGAAGTACCAGCAGCAGCAGGAAGCTGAGAGTAAAGAACAGGAGAGACAACGCTTGGTGAGTGACAAGATTGTAATCGGAGTAAAACCTGTGAGGTAACCTGACGGAGGTGTGCGGAACAGATGCTGAAATGACTACTTTCATATTGAGTTTCAACAATTATGTTGATAGTGTAATAAGCTTTGGTAGTGCATACATCCTGATTAGTCAGGAAGGTAGCAACTGTCAGCAGTGCCATCATTGATATCAACATTATCAGGAGGAGCAGGAGGAGAACCAGGCAGCCCAGAAGAAAGCAGTCAGGAGAGGTGAATCTATGGAAAAGGCCAATGTGAGTTCCCCTTCCCTGAAAGTGCTCTCCTCTGGCCAAACTTTCTTTTTTCTTGCCTATCTCAAAACAAGCTTTTGTGTCTTTCTAACAGAATATTTAGAGCTCGATGTAACACATCAGTCTTCCAGCTTTTACTGCGTGATGTCTCCTCTCTCTAATGGAAGTCAGACATCTGTCTCCTCTGTAGTTTTTCTTTAGCAACATCTCCCACTGCATTATTAATAAACCGTGGCTGACTAATGCTTATTGTACATATTATTCATTCTCTTTTTTTCTAGGAGGCAGCTTCTCTCATCTCTCAGCGTGCTGTGAACCCCAGAGAGATGTTCAAGCAGAGAGAGAGGGGAATAACTCCCAGTGACTCAGACGTCCCCTCAGCTGCCCCTGCCAGCCCCCAGCCAGGTATCACCCCTGCACACACCGTGACCTCTTCATATAAATGCGTTTGCTTTAAATGTCACAGCCCCTCCTGCATTACTGCAAAGCTCTTTTATCCTCTCTCAGTTAGCGGTAGGTGATTTCTAGAGGAGGTTGCCTCCCGACGCTGTCTTTATCAGAGCTTTAACTTTCCATCAGACTGCCCAGGTGTCTCATAGTCATACTTAACGCTGTGTCTCCATCATGGTGTCTTCTCTTCTTCTGCTCAACCGGTCTGCACTTTGTTTTCTCTCTTGCCCATTTTGTTTGTTCGGCATGTTTTGGGGGTTCCATGTGTCTCTCTGCTCAGGGCGTCTGCAAAGCCCTTTTCTGTCTAAGCCAGTGTATGAAAGTGAGCGAGCCAGCTCACCTCAGCGCCAAGCTTCTCCTGTGCCAGCAGGCTCCGCCTCTCCTGTCCGTGCCACAGGTGTGAGCTCACACACACACACATATGCACACATACATGTACATACACAGAGAATGCACCCATGATATATCAGGTGATGGTGTCATTCTTAACTAAAAGCTTCATGCTTCATCTCTCATTGTTTCTATGTGTGATCATCTTCATATTCCTCATAATCATCATGAGCCATGCTTCCATTCAATGTTCTTTTTGTTTCCTAAGAAACTTCCAGATTATGGTTTTGTTACTCCTCATGTGAAATGTGCCAGCAGTCCCTTTGTGTCTGGTGGTGGTTTCGAGCCTGTGTGGACTTGTGAACGTGTTCCCCTGTGTACATGCATGTCTGTGCTTGTGTTTTTGGGTGATAAGAGCCTGATGTGGATGATGGACAGTCCAGGTGTGAGTATGATGAGCAGGAGGCGGCCCCCCAGGAGCAGTGTGAAGGTGGGGCTCATTTCACACAACATCAGCCTCAGTGTTAGGCATAAGCTTTCCGACCCTCCCATCTGCTTCTTATAAAAATTCTTTTGTAATTTGCTCTAAGTACACATTATCCCCTTTGGCCAAACTGAGCTGTCAGGATCAGCTGCTGCAGCTGCTGCCACCTGCTGGTCGGTGCACAGCACAGCTCTGACACATCATGCTGATGGTAAACTGTCTTTTCAGAGGAAGCACCAGCTGCTAACTCCTACGTCCAAGAGGCAGCTGTTGAAGAGCCCGCTCAGGTGATTGTTTACTTAACTTTAGCAGGAAATGCTGTGACTGTTTTCCACCACCATGTAAGTTAATCATGAAAAATAATTACAGGTGGAGGAGACTAACTCCTATGAGGTGACTCCTGAGGAGACATCAGACAGAGGCATCTGTGCCAGAGCCTTATATGACTACCAGGCTGGTGAGTTTTGTTTTCTTAATCACTGCACCTTTATAATGTAATCAATTGACTGCTCATGTGTTGACTCAAAAAACATATCTAGTGTTCTGTTACCTTTTAAGTAGTTGCTTGTTTTTTACAGAGAAAAAATGATAGTCTAATTAACTTTTTGCTTACAGGGAAACTGGTATTTTTCAGCCTGATCCCTTTTTCCAGTGTTTTTGTGTCTAAGTGACAAATGGGAGCAACAGTTTTTGAAACTGGTCCATTTTTGGGTGAGCCTGCTGTAGCCTGCAGTCACAAAACAGGCTGCAATGTAATCACTTGAGGCGTGTGTGTGCGGTCAGTGTGCGTCCACTTTAAGTGTTTGTTTTTGCCACTGACAGGCTCAAATCATTTTTAAAAGTGTCTGACTCCATTTAAATAAATAGTAATTTTATCATTATAAAACACCTCTTTCAAAGTCAAAAGAAACGTATTAAAACTCTCAAAAAAAATCTTTCCACTTTTCCAACTATCCCCAGCTCTGGTTTGGTTGCAATAAACCCTTAACTCACCCAGTTAGATGTCAAAATACGCTGGATTTATACACACTAAAATTACTCTTTATTTAAATGGAGTCTGGTGGCTGTGGCGGTAGCGATTCAGGGCTGTTTCTGGTAAAACAAAAAGGATCTTACTCTTTGACCTAAGAGTCTTTGTAGGGCTCCTCTCCATAATGTTGTCAAACACTTATAACAATCCGAGCCTGTCAGTGGCAAACACAAGCCCTGTTAGTGGACATACATTAAGGTTGCACATGCCCTGAGTAAGGATTACATTACAGCCAGTTTTGCAGCTGCCAGCTGCAGTCCTCTCACTCAATACTGGGCCAGTTTTAGAAATTGTTGTCTCCATTATTCACTTAGACACAAAAACATGGGAATGTATGGTTCGGGTTGAAATATACCAAAATCACCCTTCTAAAGAGAGAAGAAAGTTTGAAAATTATTTGAAACTCTTTCCTACAGAAACTTTGCTGATGTTCATAAAACTCTGCTTCTCTCCTCCAGCTGATGACACCGAGATCTCATTCGATCCTGACGACATCATCACCGGGATCGAGATGATAGATGAGGGCTGGTGGCGAGGCTACGGCCCAGACGGCCATTTTGGAATGTTCCCGGCCAATTACGTGGAGCTTGTCTAGCCCAGCCCCCCCTCCCCCCCGCCCCCCTCTCCACCCCCAGATTATCACACTGGCAGCCCCAGAGGACATCTGCAGTAAAACAACACACGGCACAGTCCGTCCTCGCACACACGTGAGCTGATCAGGCTGAAGCGGAGCAAACGATCCTCCACATCATGGACCAATGAAGGGATGGTAATCGTGGGCCAGAAGCTTTTGAAATCTCTTTTATTTTCAAGAAAGCAATTCCATTAAATTGTTGATGTTGTGCGCAACTGATGGCATAGTTTAGGGATTTGTGAAGACCCACAGCCCGACCAAATTCCCTCCCACCCCCCCACCCCAAAAAACCATCTCTTTTCCTATAAATGTGATGCAGTACAATATATCAGCCTTTGAGTCTTAAATTCAGTTGTGAGCATTAATAGCACTTCTAGTTGACATTCCTTACAAAGTGACTTCAGTTCTATTTCAGGTATAATTTTGTTGTTACTTGTAGCAAATGCTCCTGTACATTTCAGGAAAAAAAGAAAGAAAAGAAATCAAAGATGGCGGTACCAGCTACAGTATAATCTTTTGCCTTGTTTTTGCCTTTCTTTACCGGCAGACTGAACTTTACTTTTTGTGATTGATCCTGTGTGAATTTCAAACCATGTTTTTAGTACTGATCTCACTGTGGTTGAAGTGAATATTTAAAAAGAAAAAATTCAGATGTTTGCTGTGCTCTGGGTGGATTTCAGCGGGGAATGCGTAAAACAGTTCAGTTCCCTTTAACTGTGAGCATATAATGGTCGCTTTCATTTCACATCCTCCGTCATCTGAACCAGATTATTGCAACATATTTCACTTTTCAGGGACAAGCTGAAAACGAGAAAACATAGGTCTGCATCATTTTTTTTCATGCTTGGATCTCGCTGGTTTGAGGTTGACTTTGAGTGCTTAACAGATCTCTAATATGTGCTGTGTATGGTGCCATAATGACGGGAAGTGGATGCAGCAACATTTTAATAGAAAATCTTCAAATTCACTGTTTGTTTGTTTTTTTATCATGGAACAAAACTTTTGCTCTTTTAAGCTTTGAGGTCAGTGGATAAAAGGAAAAATGAATCGATAATGAATAGTAAAGGGCATCATATATCCATTGCATTATTCATGTTTGTTTTTCCAGAGTCTATTGTAATGCACAGACATTCTTCATAATAAAATAAATAAAAGCAAGCCGTGTTGTCGTGTCTTCTCAGATAGGGTAAGCGTATCACAGGCTGCATAGATTTTTAGAAAAGCTTGAAATAACATAGAACACCCTCAGGGATTTTCAGATGTGTAACAGGAACTCAGACGTATACACAGACTTAGTATGTGCTCTATGATCAGTTTCCTGGAATGAGGCAACAGCTGGGGAATTCACCTCTAATGCATAGGTTTCATTTTCACACGAAAATATCTGATTTTACTTCTCCCACATCCTTCAGTTTAATCTGTGTTCGCGTGAACGACAAAAGATGTGTCCTACAAATTAAAAAAATATTAAATGATAATATAAAAGCTGCATGAAATATATTTGCAATATGTATATCTTTAAAATCAGTCTACCTCTATTATATAACCTTAATTGTTTGGCCAGCTTCACATTGGTAATCTGAGATATTGTATTTAATTTGGACATAAATTGCAAAGTTGAATATTGTGTATATCACACTATTCTGCTAAATATTGCTCAATAAGAAATTTAGAACTTCCAGGCCTTTAGTAGTGTTTTATTGAAGTCCTGCAATAAAATGCATCTTGATAACAGTTATAAAAGTCCATTTTAATGCTCTTGTTCCATTAAATAATTCCCAAATATTCAGTTTCAGCCTGAATCAAAATTTGTCTTAAAATGTAATTTAATATTAGTGTCTCACTAAATGAGTCAACCTGTTATCTGGACTTAGTTTCAGGACAATTTCCACCCACACCCACACCATGTAGAAAAAAATATGAACATATTAACTCTCATCATTAAAGCCTAACACCTCTGCTTTTAACGACTGCAGACATACCTCTGTAAGTTTTATCCCTGAAACAACAGGGTGCATCTATAAATCTATTTATTCTGGAAAACCTCGTTCAGCTAATGACAGTTTCTCACCATGACTGGTCTCTTATGTGCCAGTTAAACATCTGCAGATTGTTCCCAGGATAGTGACTCACTTCAGACAGGAAATCTTTCGTGTTGGATTCACAATATTTTCTCCACACGTTGTCATTTACATTGTGCTCACCTCACCTCAACCTCATATGTTTATGTCAGTGAAAGTCTGAAATGAATAGCTGGGGATTTTCTCAATCTTTCAGCCGATGTTTTTTGTTGTGAGCTGCAGGAGATAGAGAAGGCCTCGAGACATCTGCAAAACAAATTGTCAGAATTAAATGGAATTAAAATACATTTCCTATCAAGGCTTGTGTATGACATAAACTAAGTATGTTATTGTAGAGGATTAAATATCACCACGCACCTCATCTCTGCAAGTTAATTCTGCCTCATTGAATCTCATCATGTCTACATTTATATAACCCTATTGACTCGGATGTCTGATCTACATCAAATGTTTTATTTCTACATTTTACATCTATGCATCTGTTCATATGGGAACTGTGTGAAAACAAACAGCTTAATATCACATTTCTTCCATTTTTGCACAGAGCCTTGTTGATCATCTAAAAAAAAGCAAAACAAAAAACTTGTTTTGTGTCTATCAAACAAAAAAAAAAATCCCTCTCGAGATTTGGACAGTTTGTCGATATTTGGTTATTTTGACATTTAAATGTTAATCATTTTGAAATGTCACACTCTATCCGCAACAGATGGGGGAATAGGGCATCCCCCTTTTAAATAGATCAAAAACATGGGGAGGAAATGTGGATTGTGTCGAGTGCAGCTTCAAGTGTTTTTATCACGACATCTGTGTCATCTCACTGAGTGTGGGACTGAAAAAGGAAAATGGAGGGAAAATACAGTAAGTTTTAAATGTGACCTTGTGAGAAAATAAGAGAAAAGGGTTAAAAATGCTAAAGCAACTGTCTTATTTAATCAAATGTGAAATCCACGAGAGAGTAACTTGACCTTTCCATATGGCCATAACGGACATTAAATCTTGAGACAACTCCCTCTGACTCATAACTGTAAGAGGAGAGAAATAGGTGGCCATTTTATCACCACTCATCTCTAGTGGAAAAAGCTGCTTCTGCAGTGTCCTGGCCTTTTATTTTTAGCCAATATCTTCCAGGCCGTGGCCAGTAGGAACCATTTTAAAGAAGTGGTGCTTCACCTCTTCCTTAAAATGTAACGTCTTCAACCCCTGCAGCTACCAGACAGTCTCAAACTTTCATTTACCTACATGTGAGCTTTTAGAGTCAGCCTATGTGTCTGCTCAGCTATTAGCTGTCATGAGTCAAAACTACATGCTTGTTGTCAGCAGCAAATATGTTCTATTTTGGCGCTTTAGGTCAGCACAGCAGCAGTTTGATTTACAAGTTGAGGGGAAAAAAGCATCAATACACACTGCATTAAAAATGAAAGAGTAACCAGTGATGTAACCTCTCACCTTGTTACATCAGTGTCGGGAGGGTTACTTTTTAAATTTAATATGTTACAGATTACTAGTCAAGCTGGACTTCACCAAAGGAATGTAACGTATTATATTTGATCACTTTTTCAACAATAATTTGAGACAGGGCAGTAAAACTGAAAAATGACTAGAAAAGCAAAAAAATGCAAAGCAACAGAATGATTCTTATATTCCACATAAAAAAATACTCTTGGACTCCATGGGTGTATTAGGGTGGGCTCGAGGACACTGTGACATCACTGTTGGGTGTAATATGAGGTGCAAACATACATTTTTAACCACACCTATCCTTGCATAGTTACATCAGTGTCAGATAAAACTACTTTTATTACCATAACTGAAACTTATATTCCCATAATAATACTCCCATACGCCATTTTAAACTAACTTAAATGTGTTGCCTATTATTTTAAAGGGACAGTTCACCCCAACATAGAAAATAGATATTTTTCCTTTTACCTGTAGTGCTATTTATCAGTCTAAATTATTTTAATGTGAGTTGCTGATTGTTGTAAATATCAGCCATACAGATGTCTGCCTTCTGTTGAATATAATGGAACTAGATGGCACTCAGCTTGTGGTGCATAAAGCATAAAAAAAAATACATTTGAAAAACTCAACAGCAATGTCTCTTTCCAGAAATCATGACCCGGTTACTCAAGATAATTCAAAGAAGTTGTTGTGGTTTTGTGGAGGAACTACTTTATTTCTACTGAACTACACCCACCACCCATATCACCACACAGAAGGAGGCATGCGTCTACTGATGGATGAGAAGCTTGCAACAGTGTGGCATGTAAATATTAATGGCTTCCTCCTTGGCTGAGCTGTAAACTTAGTTAGCTCAGTGGTGCTAGGCGAGCTAGCAGTAGATGCACGCTTCCTTCAGTGTGGTGATACAGTTGGCAGGTGTAGTTCGTTAAAAGGAAAATAGTTCCTTCATGAACCTGCTCACAACAAGGTCTGTGGATTATCTTAAGTAATATCTCCATGGCTACTATCCCCAACAATCGGCAACTTGCACCAACGCAATTAAGACTGATAAAAAGCACTACAGGTAACTGGGAAAATATTTGATTTAGGGTGTACTTTCCCTTTAATGTACTAGATAAACTCATAAGATAAGTAAGACGTTCTCATAATGCTTACTCATTGTGGTATTCAGTACTTTGTGTTGTATTTCTTAGAAGATATTTTGTGATAAAAAGAAATATGTCCTTCTCTACACACATTAACACACACTATCACATCTGTGTTGAAATGCAATATAACAATTTCCTCGCTGAACTAGCAACACAGTTTCGGGAACCAGTAGCGTGAGTTCCCTTTTTCTTTTCTCAACATTGTATCTCTTGGTTCTCAATCACCACATCTGATCGTTGGGTAATAGACAGTTTATTACTCATTAATCGGGCAGCTCTAAGAAATATTTGACGCTTACACAAGCATCTGATGTACATTAACAGTAAGTGGTGCAGCCCTAGTTCCTGTATTTAAGAATAAATTCCTAAAATACTGAAATGTAGCTAAATGTTCCTAAAATGTAGACATCTGGGAAATGTTGTTCCAGCTTTAAGTCTTTATTTGGGCATCACTTGAATGTTTCTTTCACTTCCCCAAATTCAGCTATTTTGGTGAATTTGTCCAGTCTGAACGTTGGAGGTGACCAGGCTTAAATCATCAAACTTAGCTGAGTTACTGTTAGATAGAAACTGGATGGAAGAAATGAAACATTTGTTCTCATGTGCACATAAAAAACAGTAATGACATTATAGTTCCATGTGTTGCTAATAAAATTCTAAAAATAAGACACAAACATGTTAATTTATGTGTAAATAAGTAATAACACCTATCACAGCATCACAGTTTGTTGAAACTGGCAACACAGAACAAAAAAAAATGTAACCCAGTGGTTGTTATTTGTCTAAAAATCAGGTGATGAAACAGAGAACAAACATTGTGAGACTGGAATAACACGCACACACACACACACACAAAACTCAGTTTCCCAGACTCATTTGCTCTGGTGCCAGCAGCCAACCAATGAAACTGTGGTGTGGAGACATCTTCCTGTTTCGTGGTGTGAAGTTGAAGAGGACGCTGCGTGAATTACTGTCACAGAACAGTGTTGAGCCAGACTACAAGACAACTTCTGGAAATGGGTGAGATTGACCTTTATGTTTATTGAAGCTTGATACTGATCATGTGTACTATTTTGTGTATGTACTACAACAGGTTGAATACTGTACAGTTTTAGTTGTTGATCTTGATAAATATTAAAACTTAATATATACTGCACAGAACACTCTAAAGCACCTTGTTTATACAATGTATGAGAAACTGCTTTTGCCAATATAATTGAATGTACATTACATTAACTTGTGACTGAACTACAAACAAACAATTTTGATTGAGAATTTTATTATTAATCTCAGTCTTAAATAAGTCCTTAAATTAATCTATCAGAATGTTCTGGCTGAGATCAATATCTACTGAAACAGCCCAGCTAATAATTTGTCAATACACCAAGAAACAAACTGATAAAAAGCACCAGCACATGCTCGAAAGTGCTTGAGATATAATACAGTATATCAGAGATATTTCTTCAACAAGTGAAATGGAGAAGTTAGAGGCTACTGAAAGCAGAATTAAAGGTTCAAGCCACAGCACAGGAAACAAGTGATCTCAAAAGAGAAGCATATTGGTTTTGCACACAAGTGATATCACTGTGGGTGGAGGGCGTACAGGCTTTGTGAAGAAAAAGAAAATTAATTCTCAGAATCACGTTACATTCCCAGGTCTTGTGTTTTATAATACTGGTGTTTGTCGTCCTCTTAAAGTGCAGTAAGTCTGAGACATGAGAATAAAATGTACAGTATTTCTCAGTGTCTCATATTCCACTACAAATACTAATATTATATGCTATTTCTTAACAGCACTCAACTGTCCCCATGCTTAGGGAATATTACTGTATGCTTACATACAACACATTGCTTGAGACTGTAGGTCATGTGTTACAATATCATACAGTGCAACATACAAGCGGTTATGTTCATGAGCAGGAAGTGGTTTTGCAACCTGTGGTTTTATATCACACTCAGTTGACAATATGTTTTACAGATCTCTTTTTTTTTTACCTATCGATCACCTGACTGTTGCGCAAGTTACAAAAATTACTACACTCCCTTCAGTGAAGATGTTCTGCTGTATTACTTTTAATGAAATGTTTGAACCTGTTTTGCATGTCTGATTATAGTGTTTAGGTGACGGGGGATGTTTGCCGATAATTCCTGTAATGAAGAACTGCTTGCTTCCTCTATTGTGGTTCTTTGAATTTAAATTCACACCCTCCTCTTTTGGGGTACATTGCTAAATGTTTTGTCCCCACTGTGAAGCTCAAGAGGACCAGAGCGAGACGTCACAACAAAAAGCAGCCAGTGACGAAGAGAAGGGGACAGAAAACCAGGTACTAACGTCAGTCACTGCTGATAAAATGTCAGTTGGCCTTCTGGCAGCAGCCGGGGCAATTTCCCTCAGTTACAGTTAATCAGTGACTACAGACATGACTACTTAGGCCGAGCTATACGTCGTGTTTTCATTTCCCTTTTTTAGTGAATTTGAGATAGTGGTGAAATTTTCAAGTGCTGATTGTGTGCGTACAGTTGTTTCATGTGATTGCGAAATGAGTAACAAGGAATAAGTGATTCTGCTTCACATCTTGAGAGGGTCACGAAAGGCATGCACATTTCACCCTCATGAGACATGCCACAATATTTTCATTGCGCATACAGAAACTGCAAGAGGCCCTCAGAAGCCACTATTCTGGTAACTGAACTGAGAGATACAATATGAGAAGCGCAAATTAGCTCATCAAATTTCCAGGGCTGATGTTAGTTGAAAGCCTGGTGGTTTCTGTGGTGACCTCTGGCCTGCCGATAGCATCAATCCAGCACGCCACTGACAATCATTGCGAGAATCACATATCGACACATTGACATCAACATCACCCACACGGTTTTCCAAAAAAAAAAAAAAAATCTCATCTAGTGGAAATCTACTGAATGTTTCACAGTGATATTCACACTCCGGTGTGTGTATAGACGGAGCTCTGCAGAGAAGGGGCTACAGTGTGTGGCTTCGAGTGCAGACGTTTCCTGTTGGCAACCATTGATGCATGAACCTGAAAGTTTTGTGAATCAGATCCGAAAACAGTGACTGAAAGTGACTGAACACTGGTGAATTTTATGCAAGACACAAAGTAAAATTGTGTAATTTTAAGCACCTATTTCTTGTGATTTTAGATGCAAGTGCAAATATCAGTTAGTTGCACTGTTTATTAGCCAATCACACTTCTGCAAATACAGACACTTCAAAGTAGTGTGTGGAATATGACTTCTAGACATCCCTTTTTTCAATACAAACATAATATCTGCAGTAGGAAAAGCAGGTGAGACAGAAAAACAGTGGAAAGTCAGAGCTGTTAGCTGGGAACAGCAGTGTGGAGCCACTGAACTGTGACTCAGTTGGGGCTATCTTGGTTAGAGGCCTGCACCTTCACTATTACTCACTCTACAGGCCTACTTCTCGGAACCAGGAACCGCATAGAGGAACTTTATTCAATATGAAACCACGTCGAGCTGTTTTGTTTTACAATGACTGCTACAAGAAATACAAGCAGTTTCTCCGTGTGCTGATTCAAAGTAAAATATTGACACTGACCACTGTGGTCTCCTTTGACGTCTGATCTATTGAAAATGATCGACACAACAGGTGACACAAGGTTTCACATTTAAATATCCGGTGTTAAATACCGTAACCTACGATTTCACTGCAATAACAGAAGTGAGTATCATCAGCATCTGTGCTGTTTGAGTCGGTGGGAATAATATTGTTGCGGTCACTAAACTGACAACTGCCACTTGTTCATACCACGTACTGAAAATTGCCCACATAAAAAACCCCAATAAGGTTCAGTATTTTAAAGGGGATAACTTAAAAGCACAAATGTTCAAAGCCACACACCACAAGAATATCATCATGATAAAAATACAATGTATCAGCTTCATCAGCGGTTCCTCCTCTTTATTCATCGATGTTTGACACTTCTTGAAACCTTTCTAACTGATAATTTTGATTCTGCATGCCTTCACTGTTTCATTTCTCTTTTCTTGCAAACCACAAATAGTGACATTGTCAATTTCTTACACTGCAGTTCTGGGTAGTCTTGAGTTGTAACGCTTTCTATGTCTAACTTCTTGGTATCTTGAAATCATTTTCCAAGGTAGTGACTCTAGTTCTGCAGAAATACAGCAGACATGCAACCACTTATTTCTTGGATATTACAAAGCAGCATCTTTATTCAGAGTATCATCAGTCACCGCTGTATCGTTTTCAACATTTAAATATATAAAGTCAATCTTTTGGCTTATGTTTGTTTTTCAAAGTGACATTTGTGATACCAGCGACAGACAACTCTCGACCAAAAACCCCACAAGTCTGCTGCTTTCTCTCCAGACAGGATGTGTAGCGGTTATCTATTGAAAGTAGCGGTAAAACCCTACTCTCTGATTTTGATGTTTCATTTCAACATTTGCATCCCATGAGATGACTCTGTGCGTCTTCTTTCCCATCTGTGATAGTACCCTCAACCGTCGGTAAAGCAGGTTTCTATATCAGTGCAGTGGACCGTGTTGCATTTACAGGAGCTGCTTGACTTTTACTGCAAAACGTTTGACATGTTTACTCCACGCCAGGGTTCTCCCGCTGTTATCGAGATTCATGACTCAATGACTGAATGTGAGGAAGAAGCGAGGCCTAATCTGGTGCAGATGGAGGAGAAGGCATTTGTGTCAAGTCTGCACTCTTTCATGAAGGACAGAGGAACACCCATAGAGAGGATCCCACATCTGGGCTTCAAACAGAGTGAGTTGATGTTTGTTAGCGTTGTGTTTGCTGTTGACTGGATGCATTATTCACTTGGAATTTGAATGAAAATAATTAGATTCTTATGTGTGGATTTTTCCCAGTTAATCTTTGGAGGATCTACAAAGCTGTTGAGAAGCTTGGAGGCTATGATTCAGTAAGTACAAGTTTTTTATTCGACTATAGTCTTTTAACAGGTGTGTTTAAAGATTTCGAAGTGAAAACTGAACTATAGGTCAGGGGCTGTAACATGGTGGTTTCTATCACACTGGAGAACGTTTGGCTTTCAAGCTGTCGTTGCTCTGTTGTCTTTGATGTTGACGCTGTGAGAAGAGTGTCTGACAGTGTTGCAATGGTACGAGAACGGGGCTGGGGCTCTAAACAGAGCTGACCTTCGCCACCACCGCTGCCACTGTGTTAACACGACACAAGCCGCCTACATATTTATACATATAGATATGAGAGTGGGTGTGAAAACCAACAGATATGTCATTTAGGTGGTAGCCAGCCACCTCCCTTCCCCACACAGTGTTTTAAAACTAGACTTGAATGATGTGGTCAAAACATAGCACGTAACTGCGAACGGAAGGAAAGCTAACACAGGACAAATTAATTTGAAGTTAAATTTAAATTATGCAAAGTTTTTGCATTTTCTATCAGAATTTTGCCTTTCAAGGCCAAAGGAGAGAGGGGGCCTGGGCCACAACATCCCTTGTGCACAACATAGATTAAAGACATTTTAATAAGAACATTAAGAGTAATAAATTGCAATAAGTTGAGCCATACATACAAAATCAAAACAGTGAGGCATCACAAAGCTGAGCAAAATCGCTTCTGTTTTAAGGAGTGAGACCAACTTGTTTCATTATTACAATGTTTACAGAATTTCAAGAACTGCACACTTTATGTCCCGCTTTTTGCTCCCCCTTTATCGGATGTGAACAAAACTTGGTGTGTATGTTCAGGACTTAGTGTCTGATCCCTCCACTGAGTTTAATCAGGATCACTCAAAGACAACTTAAGTTATAGTCAATTTCCTGCTAAGCCCCGTCCATAGCGAGGCTTTTCTATTGACTGTGGCCATGTTTTTCAACCAGTTTTGCCCGTTTTTGATAAATGTGTATTTCTGTCCAGCAAGGCTGTATACAAACAGTAGTGTTCATACAATAAAAATCCCAAAAAGTCAATTCATATTATTGCTTTTCACACTATGCAAATTATCAAAAAATTTAGCCGGATATGTGCACCAGATTTCAACTCAATCAGACTAATACTAGTACTAGTGTGAGGGATGCAGCCTTTCAAACCAGATTTCAGATTTCAGATCAAATTTCATGTGAAGCGTTACATCATTTCCAGTTATGGTGCCAAGTTTCATGTCTGTATCTCGTTCCAGCTCACAGCGAATTGAGCAAAGGCATAACATAGCCTATAATGCTAAATAGGCCACGCCCATATGTACCAATCAATATGACTCTTTAGATCTTGGTTGATACTAACTAAAGTGTCTGTCAGTGGCCAAATATTTCTTGGAAAGCATTTGCACATCTTTTCCAGTTACTGGTCCAAGTTCCATGCTTCTAGCTTATTCTAGCTCATGCTCATGGGAATTTGAGTCACAGCATAAGATGACAATAACAAACCAACGCGTAGCTGTTACGTCACCCACTGGTTTGTGGACTCCCTTCGGTGTGGCATTAGCTATCTTGGGTGTTTTTTTACGCATAACATTAAGCCTTAATGAAATGTAAACAGGTGAATTGTATAAAAGTTCACCACCCCTGTGCAGTTGCCATGAAGGGAGAAGGAAGGTATAGAGACCGAAACAGTTTTTGTACCAGGCTGTAAACATGTTTATTTCTGCTGTGAAGTTGCCCTTTTTAACATGGGGGTCTATGGGGAATGACTGGCTTCTTGAGCCTGCCTCAAGTGGCCATTAAGAGAACAGTTTAGAGCACTTCCATGTTGGCTTCATTTTTCAGGCTCTGAGGCGCTGCTTAGCTTGAACCCTAATAAAACAGCACAAAAAACATTACAAAATTTCATACATGATCTTTTGCACCCCCTGGTGGCAGTGACAAGCTAAGCAGCCCTTTAGCTTGGAGGATAGACGACCACTGGTGTCATGAGCCATTGATTCTCCCAAAATCTGTCAGTTACTTCTCACACGTTTAAATGTAAGCTTACTGTAACCATTTCAGACATGTGTTGTTACATATGCACATTTTTCACACTGTGTTATCCTACAGGTGACAGCTCGGCGTCTTTGGAAGAAAGTGTACGATGAGCTGGGAGGAAGTCCAGGTAGCACCAGTGCTGCTACTTGTACTCGCAGACACTATGAAAAGTGAGGATGATCCTTTTTTCCGACAAACCTGTTGATTAATAAACTACAGTGACTGATTCCTAATCCGAGATATGTTTCTTTAGGCTGGTGCTGCCCTTTGAAAGACATGTAAAAGGAGAGGAGGACAGACCTCTGCCTCCAAGCAAACCGAGGAAGCCATATAAGAGAAGTTTGGATGGTAAGGTCACCAAGGCTGAGAGGAAGAGGAAAAGGACTCAGTCAGATAGAGAGATGGATTCAGAAATGGAGGTAAGATACTAAATCTGTCGAAATGTCTCAAAAAGAAAGAACTCTGTACAATTATATGAAGTGTCCTAAGATATCCCCTGTTTTTTTTTCTATAGATACTCACCCAGAGAAGTCCAGAGGCTGCCCGCCAAAGTGAAGCAGTGATGCATGCTCACCCTGCTCTCTGGGCCGCCACCTCTGAGAGACACCACCAAGACTGTTCTCAGCCAAACAGACCCCCCGCCAGTCTTTGCACTTCTGTCTATGCCCACCTTGTTCAGGTCCCCACTTCCAGCCCCTGGACTGCTCATATCCCATCTGCTACTGGGGAGGTCATCTCTCCTCTGGAGAAGAAAAAGCGCATGGCTCAGGCAAGCCTTAACTTGCCCTTGAGTCCCCAGGGCGAGGATAAAGAAAGGCCCTCTGTCATTCACTGCTCCCAGTCTCCAGCCCGGGCTTCGTCCAGTCGGAACTGCAACTCCTCTGACAGCTCCCCACTTCCTTTATCCCCTTCCTCTTCACGCGGCCCCTCCCCTGTCTCTGTTTCATCAGAGGACAATCCAGAAGAGAATGAAGGTAAACCTGCATCAGTCTCTGAGCTATCCAAAAACTGTCCCAGCTCTGTGAAAAATGCATCTGGCTGTAGTGAGGAAAGCAAGTCTGTGAGCTGCAGTCAGATATCCAAAGACCCTGCAGGACAAAGTAAAGACGTTAGCACCCAATCTGCAGACTCGATCAAAGTCCAGACTAAAGACTCTACCTGGAAGCCAATCCACAAAGGCAGTAGCAAATATTCCGTCCATCCTTTTTACTCATCTGTGAGATCTGACTGGGCTCCAACATCTACCTCTAGCTTCACCAAAGTTATTCCAAAATCTGGGCAGCTACCACGGCCCGCTCCTATTCGGCTGGGTTATAAAATCCAGCCGGGCAGATTGATGCAGCAGGACGATTCTCTGATCTATCCGAAGAAGCTCAATAACATGGCTCCGTGGCTTTATCAGACAGAGAAGAGAGACAAATCCAGGACAATGCTACAAAAAGTTCCCCCCACTCAGCAGAGTCTGTCCCATTCCACCACCAGCCTGCCGGCATCATGCGTACTGTCGAGCTACGACAAATCAGGAAGAGACTCTCGGCACCAGCCTCTATTACACCCTACATATCTCCCCAACAGAATGAGACTACCTCAATCTCCGCTAATGTACCGACATGTCCCAATGAGTCCAGCTCACTCTGCTCTCATCGGGTCTGCTGTTTACCCATATCCCTACTCCATCCCTCTGTTAAATCCCAACACTGGATATACCCTTCCTGCCATGCATCCCATTTACCCCCACAAGCTGTGATTCTTTGTATTTCAACTTCAGACTCCAGTAATAATAATAATAAAGTACATCTTTATGCTGAGGAAGGCAGTCATTGAGCACTTTTCTGTTGCTCACTGTCATTTTGGTGAAGACTTACTTGTGTTTAAAACATGATATAGGTATGTTCTGTGGCTTTACACACAGCCATCCTGCAGTGGAAAACTAGATACTGTTATTAGCTGTGGGACTGTGTTGACCTTCTGTGGCCAAAACCAAACTACTCTGAAAGGAAATGAAGTCACTGCAGCGATGGCTAGAGATACAGTATTTGTAGGTGCATCGAAATGGTGCATTACTTTTGAACTCACAGCACAACCGTGCAAACTGTACTCATTTAATGTATGTACTATTTTTATAGCTGTATTTTGATTAAATACGAAACAATAAGCCGCAGCGCTACACTGATGAGAAATGTTTGTGATTATGACAAATTCACATTAGATAACTTAAATACAATATAAAATCAAATTCTGTTAAAACCACAGTTCTTGCACATTGGTGCTCACTTGCACAATTTCATAACTGTAGATTTCAGGGGAGACACAGGGACCAAATAAACCAATAAAGACATTTGCACTAAATTGTTTGATGCTTAATGTGTTCTGAGGGAGGACCCCCAGCTTCCCCTGTTTCATATGTGAGCCCCACCCCCTCAAAAAAGAAATCTATGCTCTTGCACAATTTAAATACTTTGTGTTAAAAGCAAAGAACCATCTCACTGTACTGTATTGTGGAGTCTGCTGAACTCAATGATGTTGTATAAATACTGTATGTACCATGTATCAGTGTTAATTATTTTATGCAGATCTTATGTCATTGAAATGTATTTAAGCCAGTAAATGATCATGAATAAATAAGAAAAATAACTAGATAAATATCAGAAATCTGAGCCTTTTTTAAAAATGTTGCTGTTTCACCATGCCGTAAAAACAAAAATAAAAATATTTTTGCAATGAGAGCAGTATTTTTGATGAGATTTATTTCTTTTAGTTGTTTGAGGGCTCCCATGTAAATGACTAGGTCATCAGTGAATAAGAGAATAAAGGACATTTATTAGTCATAATATGATGAAAAATAGGCAGGACTAGCTGGTATTTACAGGTTTGTCACTGTGCATGGCTGTTCAAGCACAATTTAGCAAAATTAAAATGGATTTTTTTAATCAATTGCCCCCCATAAATATGCAAAATGCATTGTCCCACAGCAGTCCCTCTTCCTAATCTTTCACTCTGACTTCACTGTGTTTGTTTATGTTGTTTTTAAGCAGAAACTTTTCCTCTGAGTCTGCCCACTGTGTTATTTATGTCTGTTGGTCTGCTTTGTAAAATAACTGCAGCTCTCCAGGTTGTGGTGTGACCTGGCGTAAACCCTGCAGGTCTGATGTAGCACAGATAAACCCAGAGGAAGCTACTGAGAGATGAAATGCAATACTTACTGTCGTTACAGCGGATGCAAGATGATTTCTGGGGAAAATAACGATGAATTCTGAGGCAAGAGCAATGAGGAGGAAAGAGAAGTAAATCAGACAAATGAGATTTGGCTGCAGGCCACAGTGTAGTCTGAAACAAGACAGCTGGAGCAAACCAAGGAGATGATGCATTCCTGTTAAATTCACACTAGCTGACAGAGATGCACATGGGTGAAGGAGAGACACAGTTGTGCAGAGGAGACATGGTATGTTGACTTTGGGAAGCTCTGTGGGAAATTTGCTTCCATGTTTTGACTGCAGACACATCTGTGTGTGTGTGTGTGTGTGTGTGTGTGTGTGTGTGTGTGCGTGTAAATAATCTGTTTATTATTATTTTTTCTGGCTTGTTGATAATTTGACATTTTTAATATTTCAAGTGCAGTTCTCATGCAACCCTAATTGATGTGGCTTTTATTCTGATTGAAATTACATAAAAATGCTATTTGGTGTACCATTATCATCATGATACTTACAGAGTAGGATATAGTGCATATCTTTTTGAGCATTTATAATTAATAGTATATTATGTTGGTATGTTGGGGGCGGCAGTAACTCAGTCCATAGGGACTTGGGTTGGGAACCGGAGGGTCACCTGTTCGAGTCCCCGTCCGGACCAAAATATGGAGCGTGGACTGGTGGCTGGAGAGGTACCAGTTCACCTCCTGGGCACTGCCGAGGTGCCCTTGAGCAAGGTGCCGAACCCCCCAACCGGTGGCCCCAAGGGCAGCCCCCTCACTCTGACATCTCTCCACTTTGTGCATGTATAGGTCCTGTTTGTGCATGTGTGTGTCTTTCGGACCTGTGTGTAATTGACAAGCAAGAGTGAAAACACTGAATTTCCCCTCAGGGGGATTAATAAAGGAAATAAATTAAACTAACTAAACTAATATTCCTTGCATTGATATGGGAGTTAAAAGTTCCCTGAGCATTGACTTTCAGGAAGCGCTGCTCCCAGGCAGCATTAAAATACCACCTGCTCCAGTTGAAAATCAGACGCTTACATCAACAGTGATAGAAACCCTTAATTTAATATGTATAAACTGAAGTATTTGATCGCATAGCTCGATCGTCGGTGGTGCAGACTACACACAGCATGTGAGGAACCTTGCCTTGAAGGTCAAACGTAGGGTAACAAATACACAAAGCATATCTCGCGAGAAGAGCTTTAGTGGCGCGAACGAACAAGGAGTTTCTCCGGTGAACAGACGCAGCAGTGTAAGTGAGTCGCGGGTCTTTGGGAAATGTTTCTTATTTATTCCGTTTGAATCGCCATAACATTACATTTTAAAGTTCAGCATAAAGTTAGCGTCTCGGCTAAGTTAAGTTTTGCTTCGTTAAAGGAAACTATGTCGGACGTTTTGTCTGATGACGGCAGCGACGTCAACCAAGATGACACTCAGGAGGATGTTATGACCCCGGCGGAGCTGATAGCCAAACTGGAAGAAGTGAGTCTTTGTCAGAATTATCCAGTTTGTAGTCATGAAGTGCCATAGACCTCATATAGCCTCTTAGAAATTACCTCCCCCTCATTAGACCGTCACGCAGCTGTGTTTTCTGTGTGTCGCCCGCAGGCTTGGCTGAATGAGAAGTTCTCACCGGAGCTGCTGGAGAACAGATCAGAGGTGGTGGAGTGTGTGATGGAGCAGCTGACTCACATGGTAAATTAAACGGGGAATACCTCCTGCTACGTGGGTTGTGTTTCACTGTAGGTTCAGGATCACTCACGGTTCTGCCTACATTTTCTAAATGTCACAAACAGCACAAACAGTGTGGTGCAGGGTTGTAACCACATGCACTGATGGAACAAGTATTCAGGTGCTTAGCCTCAATAAATGTAGGCAAAAATGGCGTAACAAGTTAAAGTCCTGCATTGAAAATGTTACTCAGCTTAAATACACACATAACTTCACAGTTGGTAGCAAAACGTACTAAAAGTATCAAAAGTTAAAGTCCTCGATGCAGAAAAATAGCTCTTGTGAGTGTTGTACCGTTGTATGTTTTATTATAAGATGATGCTGATACATTAATGTGTACGCAGCATTTCACTTTGGCAGATGTTATATTCCTTTGTGCTTTTAAAGGTCCCATGTGTAGGATTTAGGAGGATACTCTGGCAGAAATGGAATACAAAAATCATAACTGTGTTTTCATCAGTGTATAATCACCTGATACTGAAGTCATATTTTCATTACCTAGAATGTGCTGTTTATATCAACACTCTCTCATGGAGTCAGCCATATTGTTTCTACAGTTGCCCACAATGGACAAACCACAGTCTAGCCTCTTTTACACTGCCAGATTTTCCGCGAATGTTGGGCTGATTTGGCGGCCAGCTGCGAGTGTTTATACACACAGAGGCGGAAAGGCGAGTTGATCCGAGACGCCCAATTTTCCGCCTTGGAGGGTAGTCATATTTGCGGAACCCTTTACGTTTAAACAGACCAAGGCAGCCTTCCACAACGGGAGGGGGCTGTTGAAGACTTGTTGGAGGAGCAGATAGCAGGAATTAGCGAGCAGCTAGTAGCAAGAGGGAAACGCAAACCTGACAGACACTGTAAAGATGAGCAACTGGGGAGACAAGGAATAGCGCGCCCTCCTTGCACTTGCAAACAAAGATGCCATTAACCATCAGATGACGGGGACGGTGAAGAACGGACCGATTTACGAGAGAATCGCCATCTGACTACCGCCGCCTGACGAGCAGCGGCTTCCCTCCCACGTCACTGTTTACGTCACACGCTGAGCTACACGTTTTGTTACTTGCTCACGCCCCCCATTGCCCCGAAAAAGGCACATTCTGTGTAAGCAAAAGTAGGTAGGCGGCAATTTTCCGCCATCCCCAATTTTGTTTTTATACTGCCAGTGCTGAAAAAAGACTGATTGGGCTTTCCTGCAAATTTGCACAATTCCTATCTAAAAAGGGCTTCTGGCTCTAGATAGGACCATTCATGTGTTCATGTACGCCACTGTAGTTCCTCTACATGCTTGGCACATAGGAGAAGTCTCAGTTGGTTGCAGACTGTGGCACTTACTGCTAGATCCCACTGAATCCTACACACTAGACCTTTAAAGTACAGTAAAAAAGTAGGGTTGGGCTATATTGAAATTGCCCTACAGGTGATACATCTTTTAAAAAAGCAAAGATATAAATAGATATGGACTCGAGAAGCATATGTTGTGATACACTTAAAGGAGTATTACGCTCATTTTCAAAATTCATACGTTATTCATGTGGTCTACGACAGTCCGAAAATATTAGTAGAAATGAACAACTCTCCCAAATCCAAAAGCTAGAGTGCTTAAACTCTGGTGTTCACCTTTAAGTGGCTACAAAGTGGCCTCAGTGTGTAGGCAGTGAGTGATATTTTGCACAAGGGCATGCTGACATCAGTAAATCAGATCAATCAACGGGAATTGTTATTTTTGTTCAGTAACACATTTGTCAATATTGATGTATGAAATGAGGATAACGCAGAGATAGTCCTACATGTTGTCTTACAAACAAACCAACTTGCAGCAAGTTGCAAACTCACTGAGGTGAGGTATTGCACTCAAGACCAAACGGACAGTGGAGTAGTACATTTTCCATAAGCAATCTGTTACTTTTATAATATCACTGCAACTGTTATTTCCGTTTCTTTTGTTGCCATTAATTGTATGTTTGTTAAAACAGACTAACTAGAGGACTGACAAGACTAAGACAGTTTTAGTAAGTTATTTTGTTTCTGTGGAGTTTGAATGAGGTGTGATTTATGATGAGTTAACAAGGCAAGCCAACATTAGTATTAGTTAGGTAAAAGAGAGAAACCTGGATTAGTGTCAGGTTGTGTTTTTCTGTTTGATAAGGAAAACGGGTGTAAAAATAGGCCAAAACAGATTTCTCAAAGTAATGAGTGTGACAGAATTTATGACTCCATTGATGTATGTTTGTCATCATAGCAACAAACAACAACCGCCATTTTCCTTTGTACTAGTCAAATGAACATAGCAAACAGTTCAGTGTCCTTTCTGTTCATTCTCTTTGTATGGATGAAGCACAGAGAAAACATGACGAGAGATTAAATGTACCGCAAAATTCATAACAGGCATTGCATAATTGAACATTGTTCTGTTATTGCACACAGGTGATGGCCATTATGGTGGCCAACCAATATTGTTTTGAACAACAATCTGAGCCTAGTAAAAGGCACAATTTCCCTCTTAGTCGTGGAGTGAACATATGAAGTGGAAAGACATTAAAATACTAGGTATTATAAAGTAATGTACCTCAACAATGTTACTCAGGTACACCACTGCAGTAAGTGTACTTAGTTACATCCCACCTTTGTTAAACTCTCAGTTGTTTAGTCTATAAATGTTAGAAAATAGTAACTAGATGTGAAATGTAGCAAGTGTATATATAATGTAAAATCTGTATGGAAATGTTTCTGTACTAGTTGGTTTGCTTTACCATTCTCAGTACAGTAACAGACAAAACTTTGAAGCGGTTGTATATCAGTGTGACTTGGATTACATTACTGCTGTTGAATCTTAATATCAGATCCGTGCACTTCCATACTCATTCATTCGAATACTCAAATTTTCCGATGACTGTACCATGAATGGATTCATATTCTCCTCATATTTTGAATGTCTTCCTTTCTGGTCATTGTAAGTCTCCCTGAATAAGGGAATAGCTAATTTCTCACAGTGTCCTGACCTTTTCCTCTTACAGGAAGCCAACCTACAGCGGGTGAAAAAAGGTGACGCGAAGGCCAGCATCCATCGCATGGAAATAGACAGGATTCGCTTTGTGCTCAGCAGCTACCTGCGCTCTCGCCTGCAGAAGGTCAGTCAGGTCAACAATGCAATGTGCAAACTAAAGCTCTCATCACCCTCTGTGCCTGCTGACAAAATTGCCTGATCTTTGTGCCACGTATTTCTAGATTGAAAAGTTTTTCCCGCATGTGTTGGAGAGAGAAAAGTCTCGAGGTGTGGGTGATCCGTCACTGCTTTCACCGGAGGAGTTTGCCTTTGCCAAAGAGTGAGTATTGTGTTGGTTTGAGCAAGAATAGTGGAGTATGGTCAGTAGTGTTTGTTTATACTGCTGCTTCTGTGACACTAAAAACAAATCTGGTATACAGGTATTATGCCAATACTGAAACCTACCTGAAGGCTGTAGCATTGAAGCGCATGCCCCCCAACCTGCAGACAGTGGACATGCTCAAAGCAGGTAACATCTCCTTTGTATTGTCTATATTTTCACCTCACACACTCTATTTATACTTATCCAGTCTTGGATGTCTCATGCCTGAAATACTGGTATTAGCATGCGCTGGCAGGTGGTGGCATTTGCTTTGACATTTTCACTGCCCATCACATTAAGTCCCTCATATTCTAATGTAATCCCAGTGCCTGAGCCCTGCTTGGACTCCTTTGTGTTCCTACGAGTGAAGGAGAGACAGGAAAACATCATGGTCGAGCCTGAAACAGATGATCAGAGGTTCGTTTCAGTTGTTGACCCTGTTTTTAAAACCCACTAGATGGCAGTGTCACCTTTCCACATTCAGTACTGTAATGATTTTCTGCTTAGATACTGAAACATCTGATATTATCTCCACTCTGTTTCTTCTATCAGAGAGTATGTTGTAGATCTCGAGGAGGGCTCTCAGCATCTAATGCGGTATCGAACCATAGCACCACTTGTTTCAAGTGGAGCCGTGCAGTTAATTTGAACACGGAGGTGAGTAACAATGAGTTTGACTGTGTGGTCTCTCTCTCATTAACTCAACACTGCCCTCACACCCTCTTGTACTGACATCTGCTAATTCATTTCTGCAGATCTTACATAAGCAACTGCTTTGCAGTGACATCTGGATTTATTTTTAGATCTTTTTTTAGCAGTGTTCATTGTCTCTTGGCAACAGATAATGGAAGAAGTATCTCCTTGAAGAACAAAAACATGTTTACAATATGCAGATTTGTTATTTCACTTAACTGCAGTCAACAAATATAATTAATATAATTAACACAGTGATTTTTTTGTTACAGGTCTGTTTGTTGGTGTGGATGATTTTGGCTCCAGGAGGTCAGAAAATGAGCAATGGCCTATTTTTGCAACACAGCAGTAATGAGGAAGGGGCACGTTAACCTGAAGAGGTTACATCTGGAAATGCTCCCATCTCACTGTTGTCAGGATTAAAGACTCATATGGGGAACACAAACACAGACATTTGTGGCAGCATGTCGTCGAGACATTTAACACAGTGGGGAAAAAAACACCAAATATAAGATGATTAGTGGAATTGTCAGAAGTCCTCGTTGACGTATGAACCCTGTTTGCAGTGCTGTGGTGTTATTTTTGGATCATTTTAGTCATGTCACAACATAAGTTTGGTTACGTAACTCTAATGTATTCTGGTGTGTTGGTGTTATGTGAGTGGTAAAGACAAGTCTATGTAATCTGCTAATTCATTCTGTTACTTTATTCAGATGACTCACATTATTGGACTTTATCCTCTGCTGCTCAGTAACAAGATGCACCCGAAGGTGAAATTTCATCAGTTCACTTGGCATCACTGCACATACCAACTCAAGGTACACGTGTTCATGTGCGTGCATGTTTGAAAAAAACGATGCTTGTTTTGATGACCATTTTTAAATAACCTCCACAGTCAAAGCAATATGTATTACTGTTATTACAAATAGTAGAAATCTTAATGATCAGATAACTTCTGTGCATCTCTTCATCTTGGCTTCTTCTTCCAGAGTTGTTTGATTTTTAACTCCCATCTGCTCCTCAAGTTTAAAGTTTTTTTTGGACCGTGTGTGTTTTTAGCTTTTCCCTAAAAGGATTTGTGTGGAACATTGTCTTCTCTGAGACATAATTGTTGTAATAGCATCATTGTTATGTAAGACTCTCACAGGGAGCAATCAGTGCTTATTGTTTGCCCTCACACAAATTGCCCAGTATTTGGAACTAATCAGGGACTGAGGGAGAGCAGCCTCTGCAAACCTGAACCACGTATCAACACACTGTCGTCTTTAGAACCGCACTGCTGATCTAGCTAATAAGGACTCCTATAACACAGTGTTTTTCGGGCGATAAGGAAAAATGAGAGGGTGTTGATGATGTAATATGAAGAAAAACAAGTTGGGTTAGACACATGGTAACCGTAGCATTTAGACTTAGAGCTCTGCAAGGGTCAGAAACTCCAGCCCTGGCCAGACCGCATGCTGAGACCAACCCAAATATCACTTGACGCTCTCTAATACTTTTAAGTGCTATATTGTTGGCAGCTGGACATTGCACCTCTCACCCAGGAGGCTTCAGTTCCAGCTCCAGGACTGAAGAAACCTCCTGGAGAAGTGAAACGTCTTCAAGAAACTCAAGCCAGTCCAATCGCCAACGATAAAGCACTTAAAATTACTATGACGTGGATGACTGAGAACCTTCACCAACATCTCTAATACACATGAAAACACATTACAAACATGCTACTAGGAGGTACATTTATTATAGGTGTTAAACAAGGGGCACAGTGAAAGGAGAGAGGTCAAATCAGCCCAAGGCCAGTCTATTAAAAAAATCTACATATACACGTGCAAGCTGGCCTGAATTGACTCAAGACTTATTGGGTTCCAACGGGCATGCGGAGCTCTTAAGTTAGAGTGCATGAATGCTATAATCCTCAATCTGATGTTGGAAAATGAAAGCAGGAAAATGCTTGAAAATGTCATTTGAAAAAATAAAAACTTTTGTAAATGACTGAATGTTTACAAAATTATTTGTTTTTATTTGTTCTTAAACACGGCATCCAACAGTGTTTTGCCTCAGTAAGCTTTTTGGACTTAAATATTGACGTTCCAATTCATCACTCATCAAGAAGTCCTCAAATTTTGTGTCCAAATACACCTGCGGGACCACGACGTGTGGTACATGAGGATTCATGTAACTCGATACATACACACGTACTTGGATTGATATTTGAATAGGTGAGGGGCACGCTGAGAATCGTTTTGAAATCTGGCCCTCCTCTGCGTCACACATACTGACATGCTGCGGGGCGGCGATCCCTCCAGGACAGAAGCCAGCTAAAAGGTGACTTGAATCCAAGCCTCAGTGGCCACAGACAGGTCTGAGAATAGAGCCGGACATGACTGGAATAGTTTCCACAATGCAGAGATGCATTACATACAGTAGTGCTGTATGTACTGAACTGCCAAGTCAGTACTGGACAAAATGTAAGAGGACAATACAGAGACATAACAATAAAATGTTTTTTTCTTCACAGTCAGGTACAGAATTAGAGAAGAAGTAGCACCCAAGTTAAATGTTGCTGTAAATGATCTTGAAATCTGCACTATAGGCAAGTCTTTAAGAACAAAACCACAATAATAAGCTGATTGGTCAGGAGAGTGGAGAGGGTGGGGCATACAACGTGACATAGTAACCGAGGTAGTATAAATAGGGTCCTGTGCATGATTCCCCCACGGGTGAAAGGATGACTGACACAACAGGCAACAACGTGCTGCTCTTGGCAGTTTGTAAGTAAGATTTTTTTTTTCCAATAGTATTTGCATTAGTGCACACAGAAAAAAAGATGTGTGAAGTGTAACCCATGATTTTGCAATCTTTAACAAAGGGCCATCTGTTGTAACACTGAAATTTTTTCTGTTCTCCAGAGTCCCAACCAAACCACTGAGGATAATATTCCCATCATTCAACACCAGACTATCAGTATGGAGGTGTCCAGTACAACGTAAGATAACTAAGTGTGTTGTGATTCTGGGGTGTGAAGCTTAATTGTAGTTGTTGTTATTATTATATCAACTTAATCTTGTGATACATTCCTTAATGCACATCAGCAGCAGCACAGTTACGGTATATGCAGAGCTTCAATCACACTTCTAGGGGAACAGAAACTTAAATCACTGTTTGTCTCTTGCCAGTGTCCTGCCCATGGTCGGCCTCGGGTCCATGGCCCACTCAGCTGGACTTGCGGAGATTGCTGTCAGACTGTGCTTGAACCAAAGTAAACAGCTCTGTCCTCATGTTTGGGTTCCCATCCTGAAGCCCCTGCGCCCTTGCATCCGCCCCTCAATTTCAGATCAGCTATCCTCTGACGTCTTGAGCCGAGCCTATCTGACCAACCCCTTCCCATCTTCCTTGGAGGACTGGGACGATGATGATGATGTTTTGCTCCCAATCAAGAACAAACGTGTGATTTTCGCTGACTCGTGCGGATTGTCCCTAACAGCCGTGCGGGTGTTTTCTGATGAAGAGGAGCAGCCTGACCTTGACCTCCTGCCATCGCTGCAGGGATTGGGAAGCATGACAGAGGATGGCTACAGCTGCACCGTCAGCACCTGCTGCCCAGGAACGAGCCTCAAACTGGGCTTCCCGCAGCCTTCTGCAGATTTCCAGGCCTTTCGTGCCAAGCTGGCAGAGAGCATGGTTACCCTGGAGAACTGCAGCCTTACAGAACAGATCGTCCAAGGTACCGTCCGAGTCAGGAACATCAGTTTCCAGAAGGATGTGCGTATACGTATCACGTTTGACTCGTGGCAGAGTTACAGAGACGTGCCCTGTACGTACGTGCAGAAACGCTTCGGAGGGCCTCAGACAGATATCTTTGAATTTGAAGTAGCCATTCCTAAAGTCCTAGATGCCAAAAGGAAGATAGAATTCTGTTTAAGTTATTTACCAGGAGGGCACAGCGAGCCGTTTTGGGACAATAACAGCGGACAGAATTACAGCATTGCTGTGTGTGTGAGCTCACACCTCTGTCGCGGGAAGAATCCAAGTGAAAGGGCATGACTTACTCAAGCTGGAAATGATCCAGATTTACAGACATAAAACAGCGGTCAAGGGTAAAGATGAGGTGGATTTTTTTTTTATTACATTTGAATTCATTTTCATCATTTTTTAGACTTAGTAAGTGCTTTGTATAAAAAAGTCTTTAAAACAGGTCGTTCCATTGACTTTTCTTTTCCAGTTTTCTTTCACATTCAGTTTTAAATGGGTGAGCCTTTCATTTTCACTGCACGCTCTTTTGTCATGTCCTACATATTGGCCACTTACCATTGCATGCGTTACTGTTGTGCACCAGGGATGGGATCCCTTTCACTTTGGGCATTTCTGGGATTGCCATATAGGTCAGAGATTACTGGGCAGGGACAAACAGAAACCCCATAGCAAGAGAGAAGCTAATCTTAGCTCAGCCCTGTTTATAGAGCCGGGGCTTGCTGTCAGAGACTGATTGCAGGGAACTTTGGGATCCTATCTTCCCTATTACCTTCCTCCTAAAGCCCCAGCACAGAATGGCTCTGCTTTCATTGTCACATTGCACCATATTTTTCAGCAGTAAAAGTCTGCTGTGCAACAATTACACAATTTCCAAATCATAACTCTACAATGAGTTTTTTTAAGAAGCATTGGAGCATTTGGCAGGGATGCTGAAAACTAGAGTTTAAGCTAAATTAATAATTAATATGAGACATTTGGCAGTAGTAAGTCTTTTTTTAAGACAAAGAATGTGGCAGTGACTTAAAAGAGAGAACATTGCAAGTAGAATTAGGAAAATATTTGTTATGACCTCCAATGTTTTAAAAAGGGCATTCTTATAGCGTTTTTACTTTAAGGTTGTTTCAAACACAAGTTTCTTGAAGATAAATCACATCGGACTAGTAGTACAGCATAACAAAAATTAAATCAAACACATCTTAAGGGAAAAAATGTAAATTAGAAAGAAGAAAAAGATTTTCATAAAATGCCACAAAAGTACAGGAGAGCACAGGCGACTCTCAATAAATAAGGAGCACAGATATTTTCCAGCCTTCTAAAGCCTATCATGTCTTCAATTATGTTTTGTTCAGCAGTCATGGATGGACTGTGTTTCCAGCTGTGATCATGATGAAGCTCTGCGAAACACATTATAAAAGTCTTCTATATAATACTCACTATTCTAGTCCAGGCAGGAGGGAAGAGGGGCAGCAGCATGCACGCACCCCGAGAGGTGGGCTGTTTCCACTGTTTTCTGACCTACACGTGATGGTCTCAACTGTTTTGCCTTGTGCAACGCTGTGGCTTTCAGTATTGCAGGCTCACGCAACCAGGTTTGTCCTACACCTCCCTCAGCGTCCCACACTGATGTTGCACACTTTGCAGCTGGGGTCTTTTTTGGCGTTTGCAGTAGTCAGACTCATAAGCTGGTGGTGCCCGCTGATCTGCTCCACACTGCCCTGATCCAAAGGAACCGGATCCGTGAAAAGCACCTCAAGGATGACGTCGCTGGCATGGCAGTACAGAGGCTCCTCCTCCGGTCTCTGGGGGGCATTGTATGTCAGGAAGGGGTTGGAGGCCAAGTCCAGCATAGGGAGGCGGGTGCGACAGAAGTTATCTCCCTCTGAGCCAACAGGGGCCAGCACCAGCACTACATAGTGGTAGGCTGTGTACATACAGTAGAAGTCTGCAAAGTACAGAGAAATGTTGGGGTTGAGCAGGTGTCCAGCTGGGATCTGGAAACGCAGGGGGCCGTATGGGGAGTCTTTGGGAGGGAGGCCTGTATCAAACTCTGTGTTGCAGCTGAAGAAGACTCCCTGCAGTTTGCCGTTGATAGGAGAACCATGACTGCCACTGATGTCTTTTAGAGCTGGACGCATCAGGCCTCCACATTCCCTCCTGATCCGAGATAGGAAGACATAAAGAGGTATTATTCTTAACATCTTGGAAAATACACTTTCTTGATGTAGGTTTAATGAGAAAATTTATATCACTCTCATATGTCTGTACACTAAATCTGAAGCTACAGCTAGCAGTTAGCTTAGCACAAAGCCTGGAAACAGGTAGCCTGGCTCTGACCAAATAAAATCCACCTACCAGCACCTCTTAACTTTGTTTAATTAGAGCAAAACCAACATGTAAGGACATTTTAGCATGGGTAATGTGCTAGACTATGTCTTGGTCATGGATATATTAAAAGAACTGGATATAACTGAAAGTTGCTCAGTGGCGCACGAAGCCATAAATGTTAAACTGCAGCATATGAAATTTCCAGGATGATCAGCAAATTAGCTCTCTGCTAACTTGAATGGGGATAAAAATCAGTTAATTGTGCATCTCTTCTAGACTTTACAAATGTTATTGGACTGAATGGATCAAATCCCAATAGAACTAGTCATTACGGGGGGGTTGTGACATTGACTCACAGATGTGTCTTTCACAATTTAAGTCTAAGGGAAAGAGTCCTTTTGGGCCCAGTGGCATCACATTAGGGGCTTGGAAGTTTGGCCACTACAAAAATTGTCTTCAAAGCACGGCGCCCTTCCTGGGGGCCTGATCTTGGCCAGGTGCAGTGACTTCCTGGAGTCTTGTTGTCACTGTGAGGTGCATGGCAACCAGTGTGCTACAGAGATGCTGATAGTCATACTTCATTATCATTGGACAAGGTCAGGATGGCTGTTTCCCCGTTTTCAGTCTTTGTATATAGCCAGGCTAATTAACGGCCCGCTGTAGCTTCCTTATTACTGTACAAACATGATGTGTGTAATTGCTGGGTGTATAACTAAGAGATATAAATGCAGCACGTACCTGACATAGTCGAAGTAGTCTGGGTGTTGGTTACGATAAAACACAGAGAATTTCAGCAGCCTCCCTGCAGAGCCCTTGGCCTTGTCAAGAAGCTGCTGAAGGTGCTCCATAGCATAGTCTGCAAAGTCGATGCAAAAGAGGCCTTGTGTAAAATGCTAATAACTACCTTGGGCTGTGACAGATTTTTTTTCTATATTTTAAACTCAGTATAATACATTATTAGTGTTACTGTAGCTGTCAGGTATGTCATACCCCCGGTGCAGAACTCCACCACCTGGCTCCACTCCGACACCAGGTAGTCGCCGTCTGGCTGTCGGACAGCAGTTTGGACAGCTACACAGTACTCTGTCCGCGGGCTGAGGAACCAGTGTCCCCTCACTGCCATGGGCAGAGGCACAGCTTTGGCCACCAGCTTGGTTGGCACATCCTGGGGGACAAAGCAGGAAGGAGCTGACATCGGGGACAGGATGCACAGCTAGAACAGACTGCTGTGTGTGTTTAATTTACATTTCAAAACAAACGTAAATGTTAAGTCAACCATTCCCCTCCATAAACTTTGCCTTATTAGCATGACATTCCACTTCAAGACCATGCTGCTGTAACTAGGATACACCTAATCAAATCAGCTGCTTTGTTTTGGCCAAAGCCTCTAATGAAGCACAGCTAATTACTAAAGGCTCAGAGGCCCATATATCCATGGCAACATCTCTGATGCAAGTTTGTTTGTGTGCCTCTTTGTGTATCACAGGGAGAGAACATATCCTGCATTCAGGAGCAACTGACTCAATCCTACCCCTGCCTTGACTTCACAAAAGCACTTTTTGAGATGTTGAACTGCCAGCTGCAATAACAGGTCATAATTACAGTCAGTATTTTACATCTGAAATGACGGCAGATCATAGATGTTACACTTCAGTTACTGGAGCTAAATTTAGACACCAAATTGATCAGTGAAATGCCAATAACGTTATTAATTTGGGGGCATTCAACCAGTGTGAAAAAGGTAAAATCTTTCCCCCAGCAATATTTAAACAAGACTAATGGTGCGTTCCAGTATCCATACTATTTAGTAGCCTGTGCTAGAAAGAGATTTAGTACATGTATGTCCCAATACATAGTAGGCTGGTGTCAAATGCAGTATGCCAAAAATACCAGCATGTCCCATACTGCATCTGGCCACATTTTGCAGTATGCAATCCAGCAGGCTTTACAGGCTATTCTGACCCACAATCCTCTGCACAGCGGAAGATTTGTCACATTTACTGAGCTCCGACAGATGAGTTGGCAGCCCACTGACAGCTGACAGAAAATAAATCTTAAAAATAACCCGTAACAACAAAGGACTTAACTATAAAAATAACACTGATATAGAAATGCAAATGTAATTTTACTGCTGTGAATAAAGTATTGCCTGTTAGAATCCAATGGGTGCAGGCTGTGTTCTGAATCGCATACTTTTACTTTTTACTTTGAATTTCGTGCTAGCGACTGCAACGGATATGAGCAAGAGGGTCAAAGTGCAAGCTGTAATGTCATGACCAGCCTATTATGTCCCAGTTGAATACATTTTCCATGTGAAAATACAACTACAGCACATACTGTACTGAAAGTAAAGCGATGCAATTCGGAATGCAGGGTAAGAGTTGAAAGCCATATTTACTAAATGCTGATGCTAATATGCTCACAATAAAAATGCTAACAGGGCTGATGTTAAGCAGGTATAATGCTGACCATGTTCTCCACGTTAGCAGTGTTAGCATGCCAACATTTGCTAATAAGCAACAAACAAAGTACAGTAGAGGCTAATGGGATTGTCATTAGCTCTGCAGGTATGCTTATTGCAAACACTGAAACTGACCTCATGATGGCACTAAATATAAAGACAGCAGATCACCAAAGACAACAGGGTTAATCCTCTGGGGAACATGAATGTCAGTACAAAATTTTGTGGCAATTTGTAAAATAGTATTTTTGTCAGGACTAAAATGGGAGTGACTAACAAACCAAAAAATTATTAAGTAAGATGTGACATGGAAATGTGTATTGCACATGCTAGAGATCTACAAAGCATCTCCTTTCATTTTTTTTTTAAATGAATAGTCCCTGACATGTATTTTAAAAAAGATAAGCTATTACACTGCTGCCTTATGTCTGTGGTGTATGAAATGTGCCTAATTTGTTAACATGAGTTCAACAGTTCTGTGCTGCAGATGAATTTGTCAGTTTAGTCCACTTTAAGAGGAAGCAATGTACAAGTGAGTCATTGGCCTGAAGCTGTTGACTGCACTCATTTTCCTTTTTCGCCTGTATTGGAAGTGACTGAAAGGGCGCAACCGCTGTTCAGTGTTCAGACTAATGCAGAATGAGGCAGTTGGACCCATCTGTTAACCCAACTAGACCTCAATAAAATGCTTGTTTCCCTGTGTCGTTCAGACTGTAGGGCATACAGAAGGATGACTTCTTCACCACTGCTATAGTGAATATTGATAGATGTGAATCTAGAATACAGTATGAACATGAATAGAGTGGATAGGTATGTCCAGGGGAAGGATAGAGGAAGGTACATGAGGTCTGACCCTGTGTTTGAAGCGATTGGGGTCCCTGCTCTCTTTGCGGCTTAGGTCAATGAAGAAGTGTGTGGCTCTGGCACTGTCCTCAGGGGTCATGTCCCACATAATGCGGAAGGAGTCGCAGGTCACCTCACAAATCTGGATGTTGCAGGGGGTGGAGAGAGGGGCGTCCATTTCTGTCATCTGCCATTAAACGGAGAGATCAGAGAGGATGGTTAGACCAGAGTGTAATCGCTGTAATACCAGCGCTGCAGACCATCTGCTAAGAGAGATTAAATTGTGTCGCTCAGAGATACAAAGTGGACACTGTACAACAGTTCGGAAAGACCACATCTAAATTCGCCTCAGACAGAATCCAATTAACCTTTCATTTAGGGATCTTTGTCTGGGTTATTTATTCATTGTCCTGCTCTTTTCTCCTTTCCTCGCCCTCAGCTGACATTTCCCATCATTACACAACTCAATATGCTCCTGGCTGACTGACTGGCCTCTGCTTTCCCCCGTGCATTTCATAATCCACCTACAGCAGTCTCCCAGCAACCACACGTCTGCAGCCTCACTCGGTCTTCTCCTGTGATTCTCAAGGAAGGGGGTCACAAACACACAAAAAAAAAATGCCGCTGCACCCGTCAGCAACAATTTAAACTGAAGGTAACTTTTTCAACACTTAATGCCTCCTGGCTGAAACGCACGCCTTTTCAAAACAGCTGAGCTAAGTGAACTCCTTGCAGCTCGAGGGAAATCTTCCAGCAGCTTTTATACTTGTTTGGGCAGAGATAGTGGAGGTTTAAGTAGGTATCAGCAGCAAGTGATGTATGATCATATTTCCTTTAGTTGCCCATCAGTGATTCGATCCAGGCTGCTGCACATAGCCTTGAGTGCCGGGCCAAGGGGGAAGCTGTTGGTCAGCCTTTGTCTGTGTTTGATTAGCTGTCACCATCCCTCTCATAAACTGATGGCAAGTCTCTGCAGCATGTGCACAAGGCTTGTCTTCTTTTGCCCTAATACACATCTATTTCTCCACAGTTTGCTTGTAATTTCCATCCACCTTAAATGTGTTATTATCCTCTCCCCTGGCATTGCTTACTGATCTAAAGCTCCTTATTTCTCTCCAGCATCTCAACACCAGCAAATCACATTGCTTGTTTCCTTTATTAAAATCACTCTCACACTGAGCATATGCTAAACCACAGATGTGCCTAAAAATAACCCTATAGTACAATCGTTACACGCTCATTTTGCTGTCCGTGTGATCCTACAGATGCCTGCCGTAGTGTCATTGTCTGACTGTGAGGTCTGTTAAGGTGTTCTCCAGTCAGTATGATGGACAAGCTGCAGAACCTCATTAAAGCCTGTGAACTGTGAAATTTGTGCGGTAGCTCGTTCACAGGATGGGGCCAGGGGGAGAGAGCTGTTGCATCACGCATGTGTGTTTCCACGCATCAGTTTTCCAGCTGCCGTTCTCTTTTCTAACCACGGTGTCTTTTTCCGAGATAGAAACTGGGGCAAGAGGAGATTCTCACAGGGACAAGTCATCAAAGACCCCTATATGTGTGTCTGCGTGTGTTCCGCTTCTGGAATCGAATGCATGTGAGCACAGTTCACACGCAGGTTTCCATACCATTCACACAGTCCCCGTAGCCCTGATTTATAAATCAGCCTGTAAAAAAGAAATGAGAGCCAATTATCTCTGCAGCAGAACTAGCTCTCATAGCCCGTTGCTTGAAATCAGGCAACTGGGTCTAACTTGTAATTACATCAGGGACTTGCAGTATAAATCATAATTAGAAGTGTGTACATTTTGGCTGCTCAGTTACAGTTCTTACACTAGCTGATATCTGGCTGTTATCTCTGCGAGGCAGCATCATGAAAGGAGCTGCTGCATTCATGCATATGGAGCAGGGCACTGAAAGGAAGTCGGGTGCTTCAAAGTCATTTATTTTCTTCCAAGGAGAATACTTTACACATTTAGATGGTTGCACAAGAGGGAGGAAAAGAAGGCAGAATTTTCTCAGCACATGTTTGAAACTAAAGGAGTTGGAATGGCAGCTGCACAGAATGAAACGCAATGCAATATTGTGAAGTTCAATAAACAGGCTGTTAAACAGAGATGTTGTGTGACTAATACAGTTTGAGGCGCTGCACCCCCCCACATGCACAATTAAACCAGGCATTAACATTTAGGAGAATGGGCATCACATGAAGCAGTGAGTGCTGCTGTATGAAATATCACCACAGTCTTGTGTGAAATGGCATCGGTGGGATGTAATAAATGTCTGAAGTTGTGAAGAAATGTCATCACACATGCACATCAACATGCAATTAACACCATAACTACTGTATTATCTGACTTTATGTCTAATACTAGAGAAATGCAGAGATGAAATGTAACATTGCTTGATATTTCCAACTTAATACACTGAGAGAACAATATAACAGATCTATTTTCTGAGTGCTACAAGCATCTATAAGTAGGCTGATGATAGAAGAATTCCTTACTTGTATGAAGCTCAAATTTGAGATGGAAGAAGATTACAGCCGCGCGGATATCTACTATTTTCTTTATCTGCCTTTCTACTTGCCTCCTGTGCTGCAGTCGATGATAGATCCCCCAGGAAAACTGATTAGGAGGTGAAACGAACACACAGGCTCCTCTCTCAGTCTGTTTCTCGCTCACTCTCTGTGTCACACAAACACTCTAACCTCCCCCCTCCACCTCCCTCGCTCCCTCACTCCCCCTCCTCCCAGTCTCATTTTCGCTCTGGGCTCTTGAGCATGATGTTTACTTGACTCCTGTACGCAGCCACACAGGATGAATTAAATCCAAAACGAAGCAAGAAATGAGAATTTTCCAACTGGAGTGTGACCACGGTGAGACACTCTAGTCAACCTCGTCAGCATTGTGCCCTTCGCCAGCCAGTCATACACAACACATCAGGCGCCAGTAAGCCTGCCTTGAGGCGCAAAATCCACACACTCACACTCTGATATAGACTGAACACTTGCATAAATGTCACCTCGCAGATATGGAGTCAGTATGGGCATGAGGGCTTTGAGGGGAAAATATGAGCCTTTTTCTTTTTTACATGCTCCACTGGCCACTGCGTATTGAAAAGAGATTATGCTGAGTGATGTCCCAGTAAATTACATAGAGCTCCATCAAGACCTCAAAAAATATACATGTGCCAACTGTTATGCCATATGGACTAACTCCACAGGCCATCTCCCCCCAGCCCAACCGGAGGCGAGGGATGCCACTGAGTAAGTCCAGAGTAAGCAGATTTCCCTTCATTTTCAGATGGATGTTTTTGTACTGGTTCAACCTCATGGGGACAACTTAATTTAGGATTTCAGTAGAGATTAAAGAGACCCTTCCCAGATTAATGGATAATCTGCTGCTGAAACAATGGATATGGGCATAGAATAAAGACAGATAACAAAAGGGATAAACTGATGGTGAGAGTGCAAGTCCGTTCACAAACACACAGTATTTGTGTTTCTAAAAAATGACAAAGATACATTGCCATAATTCTACAGACTGTGTGCAGTATTGAAAAGCTTGATTTATTTCCAGCCAGCCGCAGAAAAGTGATACCCTCAGAGTGTAATTAAACTGCAATCATCCATCATTAGTCATGCCATGACAGTCTGCCTCTGTCCAAATGACCCTCTCGGCTCCAGAGGTGGGAATAGCCAGTTTGTTAAGGGCGGGCTGGCTGTGAGTCTGTTGAGGAGAGAATTCTGGCCATTTACATAAACCATTTGTGATGCCTTAAAAAGGATGATATCTCTTGTATTTCAATGGTGTGTAAACATTAGCATATTTTAAAAAAACAAAAATAGTGGATGTATTCATCACAACTCACCCTTTGCATAACAGGACACCGACCCCAGGGTCCATGCATTATCAGCTGGACCAGACACCACCAGGTTGGACTGGATGTCTGGCCTGGAGCACCAAAGTAGTCAGAAGGAGCCCGGAGCTGAGATTTATTTCTTCTTCTTGCTCTTTCTACGGGAGGTGCGGGATGGCTCCAGAACAACTTGACTTTACAGAAGGTTAAGTATCATATTTGCATTTTTTTGTGTGTGTACCAATACAGTCTATGATACCATATTATGGACAAATTTCACAAATATGCTGCTTTGATTTTTAAGGACGTAACACTTGGGTACATAGATGAGTCACTCATGACTTTGTTTTCAAGTATACACTGACCAACCTCCGTGTATATTTGCAAAAGTCACATTACAATTATACCATTTTAAAAACATACATTAGCAATTATATATAATTCATAAATCACTTGTGGTGCCACATCTGGCACCTATAGTACATTATGTGATATATGATGGACACAATGATGTAGATTCAGTGTTGTCTGTCAGAGAAGACAATAGTGAAGGCCTCTGCCTGTGTAGTATGAAAAGCTGTGTGTCAACCTGTGGGAAACATAGATATGGTGAAAATAATTTACTCTGCTCATTCATAGCCTATTTGTAGGACTACCACTGTTCTTTTCACATTACTATGTCACAGATGTGTGTGTATACCCCCCCTCCTGGGGGATGATGGTGTGTCTTCCTCAAGCTCAGTACTCCCACCAGAGGCCTGGGAGTTTGAGGGTTGTGCACAGTATCTT
Source organism: Epinephelus moara (assembly GCF_006386435.1). Lineage (NCBI taxonomy): Eukaryota > Metazoa > Chordata > Actinopteri > Perciformes > Serranidae > Epinephelus > Epinephelus moara. Next base: position 15,870,113 of record NC_065513.1, read on the forward strand.
AGATGTTCCTTCTCCCTGATTTTGCTGCCACTTGGGATTGCTACATCTATCACCACTGCCTTCTTCTGTTGTTTGTCCATCAACACAATGTCTGGTTGGTCAGCCAGCACCAGTATGTCAGCGTGGATCTGGAAGTCCCCTAGGATCTTAGCTCGGTCATTCTCAACCACCCTCGGATGTGTCTTCCATTGTGACCTTGGGATTTCCAGCCCATATTCATTGCAGATGTTCCTGTACACTATGCCAGCCATTTGGGTATGGCGTTCCATGTATGCTGTTCCTGCCTGCATCTTACACCCTGCTATTATGTGCTGAACTGTCTCAGGATTATCTCTGCACAGCCTGCACCTGGGGTCCTGTCTGGTGTGGTAGACCCCTGCTTCTAGTGATCTTGCACTAAGTGCCTGTTCATGTGCTGACATGATTAGTGCTTCTCTGCTGTCTCTCAGTCCAGCCTTTTCCAGCCACTGGTACGATTTCTTGACGTTGGCCACCTCTTCAATCTGTCTGTGGTACATGCCGTGCAGGGACTCGTCCTTCCATGATGGTTCATCCTCCTCTAATGCATTCTCAGGTTTCTGCTGCCTGAGGTATTCACTTAGCAGCTCAAATATGTATATGTACACACACACACACACACACACACACACACACATATATAGGCTACTATAACTCTACAATTATATAATATATACTATATATAGCAGGCTCGCAAGCCATGCATAGGCTCTTAATGTATTAGCCCAGTATGTTACCAGTAGTATAACTGAAATTATATATATATATATATATGTATATATAAAACTAAAGGCTGATTGAGATTTGGATTAATAGGTTCTGAAATCACCACCACTTTTAAATGAAAATTGCATAATCAGTTAATCCATGTTTTTAACTGTTGTTAAATGTCCTTTTATAAATTGAATTTTGTTGTCTGAGTTTTGTCCATTATGTCTATTTTCATGAGAAGCACTCAGTTCCTATAATGTCCATATTGTAAAGCACTTTGTGCTGCATTTCTTGTGCAAAAGGTGCCGTATGAAAAAAGTTTATAATTGTTATTATTATTGTTGTTGTTGTTGTTGTTAATACTACTACTACCACTACTGCTACTGCTACTGACAATAATAATAATTATAATAATAATTTATCCAGTGTGTTGAACAATGAGCCATGTGTATACGCCTTCCCTCCTTATATTTTATATATACCAACTGCACTTAATACAGTGTTTCAAAATGAGCATATTATTATTGATTTATTATATAAACTCGTAATATATACATACACATAGTCCACAAAGCAACGAAATTATCCACAGGCAAGAAAACTGTAAAAGCTTTCCATACGACAGTGTTTGAGTATGCGCATCTTCCTGCGCAGGTTTGATGCGCGTGAGCTCAGGCTGATGACATTGCGGAAGTGTCATGGTGCCGTGCGGCATGCATTGTCAGAAGCAGCACTAGCTCAAAACAACTTGTAATGACTCTTCTCTTACAACTTTGGACTGAATATCTAATTAGGACATCCGAGGATTCATAAGGTAAATATCTAGAGAGGCATTTGGAGTCAATAGTTATTCCTGAGAGCGTTAAAGTTAAACATACTGGTGCTGTATGCTTGTATTCGTGTTTTAATTTGGCCACGTGTTGCTGAATTTATGCCACTGTTGACGCAATGTCATGAAATATTGTAAGTCGTGACATAAAAAGTGTGACGTGGTCGTTGGCTTTTATTCTTAAAATGACTGTCAGTTGTTTATGTCCCTGGACTTTATTGCTGTGGTCAAAGAGCAGGGGTGCTTTTAGTTTAGCTTTGTTTTTAGGTCAGAGGAACACTGTTTATAATAAATACTTTACAACAATCAAGTTATAGAGCATTTCGGTTAAACCTGAACACATTAACTTGCCAGCACATGTAGGTTACTCAAATATAGCACTCTTAAACCAACCTCATCAAGGCTTCGCATAAAAAATAAACATTGGAAATGACTTACAACAATCAGACTGTATAAATGCATCATCAGCTGCTCAGAAAAGACATCAACAAAGACAAAAATAACCACATCATCTTCCTCATTCCATCTTCTGTGGAAGAAATAAGCCAATGCATCTCCGTCCCTTCTTTTATCCACATTACAACAATCATTCTAGTAAGAATATCTGTATTAGTATTCATGTTATTAATCAGTCACACATACCTAAGGTCTTTATCCTTTTTACCACGTGTCTGGTTTAGGATGGCAGATTCAGGCTCAGGTGACCCCAGCGGTCAACGGGTGCCAACCCCTGGAGGGAGCGGTATAGGACTGCTTATGGGCCGCAGACCACCTGCCGCCATCTCTACTGGTCGTCTCCCCTCAATGCGATCAAGAGACCTCACCCTGGGAGGAGTGAAGAAGGTAATGTGCCGTATCTCACCGCTAGAAATGATCATTGTCCACGAAATGTTCACATGCACTGGCAACTCCTTGTTCCCATACTCAAGTACTGTTTTTGTGTTTTATTATTTTTAGAAAACCTTCACACCCAACATTATTGGTCGGAAAGCCAGAGATGAGTAAGTCCTCAGCTGACCTCAAATGGAAAAAAATACATGAATTCAGCTATCTCTTTGACTGTTAGCCAATGATTTGTTTCTCTGTTATGGCAGGACAAAAGCTGAGGATGGGCAGAGGAGGGACAGGAAGGATGTAGGTCGAGGTCGCGGCCCGAGAGATAGAGGCAGGGGCCGAGGTCGCCAAGAGACCATCCAGTCCCACTCTATCTTTGAGCAGGGGCCTGCAGAGATGATGATGAAAAAGAGAGGTAAGAGTTCAGCTTGATGACCGCTCACTCTGTACTGCTAGTGATTTTTTCTTTTATACAGTCTATATTACTCATGCTGAATTGTTTCTTGATTCAAGTGCCTCTGTATCACACACACAGGAAGCTATGAAAGTGAGAAAGAAGCTCCGAGTGTGGGACCTTCACCCATCATCAATATTAAAAAGGAGAAGAGAGAGACGGAGGAAGAGACCAAAGAGATTCTTGCCAAGCTGGAGCGAGATAACGTAAGTCCCTTGGCTGTCAGTCATCTTTATTAAGAAGCTTTATTTTGCATTTTCCTTAAATTTAACTTCTCTATTGCATTTTCTCAGTTTATAGACGATCCCTTCCTGAGGAGTGAGCGGAGGAGCTGCCCCGTCCAGCTTCCCCTCGCTGTATCAGGATGGGGATTCACAGAAGAATTTTCTAACGCTGCTGTTAAAGTCGAGAAGATGGACGAGGACAGTGAACCCATGGAAAACGCAGTTGAAGGTATTGAGATAAAACTAAAAGCTCTTGTATCTAAGCAGCAGTTTCCATGTCAGCAGCTTGTATTTCCAATAATAGTTTGTGAAAGCAGGAAGTAAATCTTCCAAAATACACTTTATCGTCTCTTCAGTGAAACAGGAGCCAGAGGAAACCGAAATAAAGAAGTCAGAGGGAGCTTTCAGGCCCCCTCCTCTCCCTGAGCCTGAAGTGCTTCCTGACCTGCTGCATAGATGGAGCCTGAGCAAAGGGGATGAGCTGTTCTTCATGCAGATGCCTGACACGCTGCCCGGCCAGCCTCCAACCAAAGAGCTCAGGCCCACGAAAACTGAGGTGCAGTCAGAGGACGGACAGTCCGTGCTCCTGAAAACAGAGTCGCAGGTAGATACAGTTGTCGTTTTCATGTTAAAAACATGATGATATTGAGGTCACGTGTGTAAATGGTATTGTTATTTTAAATAGGAGGAGGAAGATGAAGACAACATGTGCAATCTGAAAGACCTGCGGGAGGGTCTCATAGGAAAGATGCTGGTGCGGAAGTCTGGCCGGGTCCAGCTCATACTGGGACATGTGACACTCGATGTGTCTCTAGGAGCATCATGCTCTTTCCTTCAGGTATGATTGTAGTATTGATGTGTCTCTTTCTGTCTCTGTTTTACACACGCTGGCTTAGCTTAACTTTGTTTGACTCGACATGTCAGCCCAGCGCATTACAACAAGGCAACCTGCTTGAAGGTGTGTCTTTTACTGATATTGGTCTTGTCTTGAATCAATTAAGTTTATAACCAGCAGGATGATCCATAGCTAGAGTCCCCTGTTATTTTGCTGCAAGTGTTTTCCCATCACACAGTACGGCAGTTAAAATGTGATTACCTGTTGGAAGTAATTTGTTTGCAGAGGTGCAGAAAAGCTCCGTTTCCAGCAAGCAGTACAGTTCAGTTTGAAACGCTTTTTTTCCCATTTCCACTGTGAAAAGTGGTGGATGGTACCAATGGAACTATTCTGTACCATAACCATTTTTGGTCCCCCCTCTGTTAGGGTCCCTAGCACACAGATCTGGTACTAACAGGTGGAGCTGTGAACACTGCTGTCCGTTGATTGGTCAGTAGCGGACGGTCACTCTGCTCAGGGCTGAGTTGTGGCTAGTTTTGAGGCTCATGTAACCACTGGTCATACCGTGGAGAGTTTTATTAGTATGTAACTATAAAATGAAAGGATGTTTTGCTGCCTCTCGCAGCAGCTGGAGTCAGAGAAAAAATAACTTAATTCACTAACTTGTAATGTTACTCAGTGTATATGAGTTGATGACGTGAATCCATCAGCACACCTTAAACATCACTGTGACAACTTTGACCATTACTTTTTATATGACAGACACTTCTAGTAATGAGTGGATGTTCAAGCGTTTATATATATATTAAATTTGTGTGGATTATGTGAACTGCATATATTGTAATCCTCACTCTGAGGAAAAAAAAAAGCATTGAGGAGCGTCGTTCCTGTGGGCTCCAGCAACACTAATCCCCCGAGCTTGCCTTAGAAGGACTAAATGCACAAAAATGCACTATTTTTAAATATCCCATCCAGAGAGACTCTCACTGCAGCCTGTTTTTTGTTCAAATGTCAACGTGTAATCCTGTTCTGTGGACAGTACCGGTCACCGGTGAAGAGCCAGGACATACAGTGAGTGCTGTATGGAGCAGTGAGTGACAATAACCCCGCCCAAATTTAAGATTGCTGTTTGCGGTGGAAACGCTAAGCGGACCAAGTCTTCCTCCCTGTGGTAGACTTGTTTTTTTATTGAAGCAGTTAACAAAGTTCTGCTAAATCGGTGATAGATATTTAATTTCCTATAGATTTCTTCACAATAAAAGTAATAAAAGTTTTGTTTTACTGAAGCAGGAAAATAAGGAAATGTTGAGTTTTCATCAGCAGTAACTTAACATGACTCCAGACTGAGAGGGAACATGAAACTGTAAAATAAAGCAAATATCTGAAGCACAAACATGGACGCAGGAGAGAAACTAAACTCCAAACCACAGTGGTTCAATTAGAAGCTACAAAAGTACAGAGAACTGAACACACAGAGACTTTGAAGTGTGCCTTTCTCTCTGGTCTGCACAGACATGAGTTGAGTCTTACAACACACAGCATGTTTTAGGTGGAGAAGGGAGTTGTCAAGGGTTGGCTGCAGTTGTCGAGACATTACCGCTACCTGCTTTAGGGTGGTCTGGCATGCTTTTGGCTCGACTCAAGAGATGGTCCATCTCGGGTGCAGCTTGGCCTGGCTCAACATGTTAACACTGTCAAAGGAAATGCAAATTGTCTTGGGTTGATTCGGCGCAGCCAGAACTGCTCAACATGTTAACACTGTCAAAGGAAATGCAAATTGCCAGTGAAAAAGCCTATTTGTCTTCATACTGTATTTGTTTCTCCACGGTGCAACACTGTCTTTGAGTGCCTTTCTACACACCACTGTTCATCATAGAATAAATATTTATTTGCTCTCATAGTTATTAACATTTCTGACATGCTTTTCTCTCCTCCCCCACCCTCTGTTTTTTCAGGAGCTGGTCTCTATTGGTGCGGAGGGAAGAACAGGCGACTTGAGTGTATTAGGGAATGTCAAACACAAAATGGTTTGTTCCCCAGACTTTGAGGCTCTACTGGAGAGCAACGCTTGATGCTCGTCAGAGCAGCGGTGGTCTGAGCCTCCTGGGTGCACATGTGATGGTTGTGATGTTGACAAGATGTTCACTTTAGCTATGGACTGTCCCTTTGGAACCTGACATAAAATAAAACTATGGTGGCCGTCGATTGTGCTTCTGTGCTTTCAGAAAGGCATTAATAACATATTAAAATCCACTACCTATAGATATGAAACATAACAGAGGTTTTAGTTTTGTCTTGTGTAACAGGCATATTAATTCAGGGTTCAAAGGTTGAATGGCGTGCCAAATATTAGTACTGTTTTCATTTCTCTATATCTGAGATTACTTGACAAGGCTGTAAATGGATGTACATGTGTGAATAAAGAAAAGTTTTGTTATTCCAATATGTCAGTGTCAGATGCTTTAAATTATTGGTTCACTCAAATTACGCACAAATAAAAAAAAACACATTTTTATGTACCTCTAGTGACCATGCAGACACATATTTGGCTTTATTTGTGTTGGTTATGGATATGTGAGATAACTATCCTGATAGAAACATTGAGTAGTTGCATTTATAACAAGGTGACAGTCTCTTACTCACCCTGCTGCTCCTGTCTTGAGCCTCAGCAGTCAAAAAACATGCTTTAATTTTAGTTTTAGAATTGCACAATAGCTTCTAACTGTATTTGTGTTTATTTTTTCCTTCATTTGACTGCATCACTTTAATCAAAGTATTGCTCTACAGTGCCACTGGTGGTCACATTGTGTAAATGCCATATTAAATGTCAGTGCAGTATTTGTTTTGGCCACCAGGTGTCAGGACGGAGATGAGAGCGTTGAGGGCTGGTCGTGTGTAATAACGTAGCCAGCAGTGAGCCGCCCGTTGTCTGCCCATGTTGTTCGCCGGGTGGAGTTTGGCTGTAGTCCGCTAGACAAAGACGGCTGACTGACCAGTGAAAGCCTGCTGTACCGGCACAGGATGTACCGTGACTGAAGGTTAGTCAACTATAGAGTCTTTTAAACTACCTACATGATAACAGTTAGTTAGCATAATAACCTGTAACATAGTAAAAGTCCACGTAACCAAACAGAGCTTATAACAAAACGGTTGGCTCAGCATTTCATGTACACCCGGACGGTACTCTCGAGGGCTGCACGCGAGCTAGCGGAGCGAGGAGGAGCACGCCAGGAGACAAAATTTAGCTTTAGCTCGGAGGCCACAGGCTAACTTTAGACATTAAATCACCAGTGTGGGTTCAGGAGGCTTGAGTCTCACGACCCGCTACTAGTTTAGCTAGAGTTCGTGTGCTACTTGGCGCTGTGGGGTGATGGGGCTGCTACATTATCCTGGAAGGCGCTGGCTTTGAGCTGCTGGTAGTGATGAGCATAGCTAACCCAGTGTGGCTGTAGCCGGGATGGAGCTTCCTGTTAGCATCATCAGAGGAGATGAGGACGGAGGCCCTCTAACGTTATCTCTACACTGGTGCTGATAACAGTAACGCTAGCTTTTAAAGTTATCTGGCCACTCGCTGAAAATGGATACATCCCCGTTAAGGAGCATTTTCCCGTCCATTTCTGTTTAGTATAGCCAGAGGCTAGCTGTAACTTTGCACACCGGGTATTCAGAGAGCTGACAGTGACGGGACACGTTTTCCGCCTTGCATTATTAAATTACACGAGATGTGCTCGGGTCATAGCGGACATGATGTTGTGACATGGAGAGTCCTGACCGATTGTTTGTACATCTTTGCAGGTCGGTGTTACACTGAGCTGCGGAGCCCCTAGACCCTGACCAGACACGGGAACCACCTGCTGTGCCCAGCGTGTTTTTGTTTCATTGTTTACATCTCTGTCGCCAGAGGGAGGCTGTGCTCAAATAGCAAAGGACATCTGCAGCAGGGACCTATATCATTGCATCGCAGCTGCTTTAAAGACCTCACATCCCCATATCGTGGAGCTGAATCCAGCTGAGTTTACAGAATCTGATTGATGGTGAAAATAATGAAATTTATTGATATTGCCCAAGAGGGCAACGCCAAGATGGTCAGTTGTACTTGTAATGACTCTGTGCTCAGTGTGAGGAGAAGCTCCATCCCCTAGTTATCTTGATGAAGGCCTTTTTCTGACAAAAGATAAGGGCCACTTGGGGCCAGGAGGTGGATTGCTGTACGTCCTCTGCCATCTGCTCTGCCCTCTGATTTCAACGATTTGATCGATTTCATCGCCCTCCTGACTTCAAGATGGAGCTCTTCTTCAACCCCTTTGACAACTTGGTGTGTATCCTGCTGGGCATCTCCTTCACCGTGTGGTTCACCCTGCTGCTGGTCTTCATCATCGTGCCTGCCATCTTTGGGGTGTCCTTTGGCATTAGACGTCTTTACATGAAAACCTTGTTAAAGCTCTTTGAGGTAAGAGTTTGCTGCATGCTGAACCTTTACTTTTGTCTGTTTGAGGTGATATTCTAATCAGAAATTATTACTTTTTGTTAGAACTGCAGTGCAAAGTCGATTAATCTCCAACTATTTTAATGATTGATTAATCCTTGAAAACATTTTTCGGGCCAAAAAAGTCAAACATTTGATGATTCTGTCCTTTTAAATGTGAGAAATAGCTGCTTTACTTTGTCATTTCTGGTAATTAATGAAGAGTCTTTGGGGTTTGGACTCTGTTAGGACAAAAGACGCAAATTAAAAATGTCACTTTGGGTTCTGGGAAATTGTCATCAGCATTTTTATCAATTTTCTGACTTTTTATAGACTAATTGATTAATCATGAAAATAATCTGCAGATTAGTTGATGAAAATAATCATTAGTTGCAGCGCTACCGTTGTTCGAAGCTGAGGATGCCATGGGAACCCTGTATACAGGAGAGCGTGAGAGTGTACTTTAGGGTATGTTTATATTGTTGCACAGTAAATATGATTCTCTGCCTCCTGCCGAGAACACCCTGTTATTCAACAAACCATACTTAGTGAAAGTCCTTGTCACTGTTCTTCAAGGACAGCCTGTATTTGTTTTGGCTGTCCTTATCCGCCCTTTCAATCAACATTCACAACAGTCATTTTTGCTCCATGTAAGCAGACCTGAAACGATTAATTGACGAGTTGTCAAATATCAAATTAATCACCAACAGAGCTGATCACCAATTAATCAGTTTAAGTATTTTTTTAAGAGAAAAAAAGTCAAAATTCTCTGATTCCAGCCTTTTAAATGTCAATATTTCCGGGTTTCTTTACCCCTCTATGACGGCAAATTATCTTTGAGGTTGTGGACAAAATAAGAGTTTAGTAAGTCATCTTTGGCTTTGGGAAACACTAATTTTTCACTAATATTTGATATTTTATAGACCAAAGAACTAATCGATGAATAGAAAAAATAATGAACAGTGAAAATAATCCCTTCTGGAAAGCAGTTGCTTTTATACAACATAATATTTTAAAGATGTTATTCTGGTTTTTACAAATTTGCTGGCCTTGTTTCAGGTGCATGCTTCATTCTTGTCTTTAACATCTAACCAGTGGCCACTGTACTCACAGTCTGATACAGATTAACATCACAGCCACAGAGCCAGTCTCCCCTTGTTATGTAACTAAATATAACAGCAGCACAGACCTTGTCAGTAGCTGTAGCCTGTGACATGGCTCTAACAGCCTGGAATATTGCTCACTGATTTGCAGTTTTCACTTTCTAGAAATGACTTTGAATCACCAGTGATGGCAGTAATGCATTAGCATCACTGTGCAATGAGACCAGCTCAGGGTGTCAGTAGTTACCATTTTATGTTTTCCTCTCCTATTGACTTCAGACAGAGTTATCAGGTTCCTCTCCATCTGCTATCTCTGGTCTATCTCCACTAGTTAAGCTGTCATCTCTTTCCAACACGTACCTCTGAGAGCGGATCTTGTGCCTGAAATAAATGGACCAGTGGGAGATATGAGAGACGCTCTTAGCTCATTATTCCAGTAGCAACCATGAGATCTAGAGAAAAGGTCAAAGGACAGATGCAGTACAGGCTGTGAGAACATAAAGCACTATTTCCTGGTTTGCATTTTTACATACTTGTCTCCATTACAGCCTTATTGAATCAAAAAAAATAATGTATTGGGCATAATTAGTTGCACAACCAAAACCTTACCCAGAGTGGGATTTTGTTTTTGCAATTAGTTGCTTCAAGAAAGTGTGACAAGGATCAATATATTCTTCTCACTTGAATTAAAGTTATTTATGCTGTAATCCCACACTGGCAATATTTGAAAGGGATGAAGAGAAAACGTCCTCTTTCACACATACCTCTGGAGCATCATGCTAGCATGATGGTACGGCTTTATTTCATTTCCATTCTCTTGTTAGAACATGCATCTCTCTGTGCTCCTCCTCTCTCCACCCAGAGAATTATCACGGTCCATGCAGCTGCACTACAATATGTTGACTCGGTATTACAACTTGTTACAACACGATTGAAAGGTAGCTGTAAAAGAAAGCGAAAGGAATGCCAAACAGGCTAGCAATGTGTGTTGCTGTTCTATTTTAGTAATTGTGACGCACACACACATTACTGCGGTGCGTTAAATGTCTTTTGTCTTCAATTAGTCCGCTTTTCAGACTGTTGGTAAACTGGTTTTATTTTCGAGTTGGCTGTCATCCTGTATCTCTGAAATGTAGTCATAGACGAGACTGGTTCCAGTTTGCCTAAAGTGTGTCTACAGTTAATGTAATGTAAATAGAAATATGTAAATGATCTGATTTAGTGACAGACATTTGTTACATCATCTGCAAGCAACTTCAGTGTGTTGTTAAACATTCCTAGAATTTTTAGTGCCCCCTGGCTGATTCCAGTTTTTTTTTTTCGACATGCATGTCTGCCTGACATTACTCCATTTGAGTATGCTTAAAAACATGCAACTTTTTTGAACTATCATTTATTGGTGCAGACAAACCTCAGAGTTAGACTGTGCTGTGGTCTGAACTGTAGTCCGAGACTGTTGGCTAAATGAAACTCCTCCTCGGTGAAACACCTCCCAGTCCATAGTATTCTGATAATTCCTGCTTGTCTTACCAGAACACTGTGTCCTTTTCCTGCCTCTCAGTGGACACTGCCGGTTGTTTTTGTCTCTGTATTTAAGAGGGTGAAGTGGATATTATAATGTTCGTGTCACTGAGCAAGTCTGTGGTCACAGATAAGCCATGCATATTATTGTCTCAGAATGAGAATTCAGAGTCCTGTTTCCTTAAATTTTGATGAAGTGTTGCACCCTGGCTGTTTATAGCATCAACAAACACACTCAAGTTAGAGGGATTACCACTGGAGAAGGTGAGCAGGAAGCAGTTGTGACTCTGAACTGAACTCTGGAGAACTTGTTGCTTGAGTTGTTTCAGTGTTCATATTTAGAAAGTCAAATATTACAGCACTTTGATAACAGTGGCAGCAGGTTGCAACAGAGTTTTTACATGCTGTCGGGGCTCCTTTTTCTTAATGTTTTATGACTGTGTTTCAGACTCACAATAAACAACTGTTTAATGTAAGCTCGTCTTTTGTCATTGTATAATTTATTGATGATGTAGCATATACGTGCTGCATTCAGTGTGTTTTAGGTCACTGTTGATTTTTTTTTCACACCTTTTTGTTTTTCTTTGTAGTGGGCCACACTTAGGATAGAGAGAGGAGCGAAAGAAAAGAACCACCTCTTGTACAAACCCTACTCAAATGGTAAGATGTGTGTTTTTCTGCATGTGTGCATGTCCAGTAGGTGTATTTGTTTTAAAGACAGCTATTGCTGACACCCTTTTGTCTTCGGACTGTTTCAAGCTATCATTGCCAAGGAGCCCACCTCTTTGGAGGAGGAGATCAAGGAGATCCGGCGGAGCGGCAGCAACAGGGACCTGAACTCAGCCTCTGAGTTTGAGATGTCTGACATCTTCTATTTTGCTCGGCGAGGAGTGGAGAGCATCATGGACGATGAGGTGACCAAGCGGTTCTCCGCTGAAGAGTTGGAGTCCTGGAATCTGCTGACTCGCAGCAACAACAACTTCCACTACATCAGCCTGAGGCTGACCGTCCTATGGGGGCTGGGCGTGCTGATCCGCTACGGCTTCCTGCTGCCTCTCAGGTAGTAGCAGTACCTTCCACATAGAGGTTGTTTTATATTAGAGGAGTAACCCTTACCACACAAGGTTTTAAAAAGCTCTTTGAAAACTTAACACATTGAGAGGGGACTGGAATGGAAATTTAGCTCCTCTGCATCAAAGATCACCGAAATAATGTAATACCAAAATTGCAGTGTGAGTAATTTAAACACTTGACAATAGAGTTAGTTGCCTGTGGCGCTCATTGGTCTTTTTTTTTTTTTTTTTCAAAGAGAAACCACAGTTTCATTTCACGACACCAGACAAATCAGTCAACTCGAACTCGGTGTAGTGGGCTAATTCAAAGGTCTGTCCCTATCAAATGCAAATCAACCCAGGGAGGTGGTGTGACAGCTTAAGTAGAAAAATGTGCCAGCTGTATACGGCAGGTAGTCCAAGATGCCACACTGGCCACAGAGCAATTACCTGCGCATGGATACGGGTGCTGGAAGCAATCCCAGCATGCACTGGACAAGAAGTAGGGTGCAAGACAGTTTTCACACAAGTAACACAAAACAATTAACTAACAATTATATCAAGGAGTCAATAAATGTCCTTATTGTCATTTCACAGCTGTACAATGAAATTAGGTGTCTCCAGTGGATACATAGTTTTAATTCTTTGATGGCACCTGGGTAAAAGCTTTTCAGGTAACTGGAAGTGTAAGCTTTTAGGGACTTGTAGCGCCTTTCAGAGGGCAGCAGGTTGAAGAAGTGCTGACCATGGTGAGATAAGTCTCTAAACCCTAAACCCTAACCCAGAGCCAATGTAGTGTCCAACCCACCTGTAAAAAATGAATAGATTTGGGTGAACGCATGGGGACTGCTCAGACTGCTGCAGACCACACAAGTTAAGTGTTGGCACATGCAGTGGGTTAAAGAGGGAGATCCTCATTCGGGGTCAGCTTAGACAGTCACAGGGACAGTGACTCAGTACTAAGCCTGGCTGGCTTATTTCCAACTGCCTGTGGGGAGACAAATCAGGCCACCGCTGCACAGACAGACACCATTGTAGTGTCCCATCCAGTTAATAGATTCTCTCATTCACTGCTTGTCTGGTTGAATATTGACCTGCCTCGCTCACCAGCACGAAACCCTCACCTCGCTGTTTGTCTAATCCTCACCCAATTTAATCAGCACCTTCTCCAACCCTGGGTGATTGGTTCATCCAGATTAAGTCGACCTGTTTGTTTAATCATCTCCTAATATGCCCTCCTGTGGGTTCTGGAGTCTATTATCAGTGACAATAGGGAGCAGAGGAAAGTGTGAAACTTTTAATTGATAACCAGAACCTCACACTCCTGGATAACACTACTCGTGACCTTTACATGTTATCTGAGTGGTTACTCAGTAAAGGCTTACAATACACAATGAATCTTTTATAGCTGAGGATCATGTTCTTGCATTTAAAAGCCAGTAACACACCATTTAGTTTTAAATTTGTTAAACCAGAAGGTGGAATCTCTTCTCTCTGTGCTGTACAGTGATGTCGCTTGTTAAAAGATTTCCTGTTGTAGGATTAGATGTAACCTGCCTGTCTGTGTTTCAGGGTAACTCTTGCCTTCACTGGTGTAGGCCTCCTTGTGTTCCTCACCTGTCTTATTGGGTTACTGCCAAATGGAAGGTAAGACTGATGACAAGCCCGTCTGTTTCAATATATAATAATGCATACAAATGCTGCCTTGACATACAGAAGACATCATGCTGTTGTATGCTTCTTCTTGCAGGATGAAAAACTTTCTGAGTGAGAAAGTCCATTTGATGTGCTACAGAATATGTGTCCGAGCTCTGACTGCCATTATAACCTACCATGACAGGTAAGGGGTGTTCTACACCTCATAAAATGATGTGAGCGGGAACTTTGATCGGCATGAAACCAGTATTATTTTAACACAACGGTCGCAGACTTCCTGGTAAAATGTTTACAGTCTTTATGAGATAAAGACAGGAAGCGTAAAGGGGAAGATGGAGCACATAGGGAGAGTTATTCAGTCCTTGATGAGTTCTCAATTACACGACACACTCAGGTAATCTAATTAGGCCAGTTGCGGTAATCATGTCAACAGAAATACTGGAAGCAAACAGTGATCCATAAAGACCCAAAGCAGCCAGACTGTTTTCCTTAAACCATACACACTTGCAGTTGGGACACAAAGACCTGTGTATATTTTTAAGGAAAGCATGCCATTACTGCAGGTATTTTTACAAACCTGAAGTTACCTGTGGAAATATTTAACACTTACAACAATGTCGTCCAGCTTTATATGGAGGTTTACGCAGTGTTTCTACGATATCCAGTTCTTCCTCTGTTTTTGCCACCAGTTTGGTCGGTCTTTATCACAACAGTTAGTATGATAGGGGCCGCTGCAGGTTGACTGTTTTTCTGTTTTGTTTTTTTTAACACTGCTGTGTCACTGTTCACCGGCAGTTTCTCAACCTCACGGTCAATTTCTCAATTTTTTTTTTCTGCTTCCACAATTTACTTTTTTTTTTAAAAATTGCATGTAGCGACACCTCTCCAAATGGTTAAAGCTCAGTAAAAGCTTCGACGCAGTGCTGCTGTTGATTATTGACATCACAAAAACAAAAAAAAATCCAGCGTTATTGGGATGGAGCTCTGCACCGATTCTCTCTTGTTCACTGCTGTGGAACTAACTACACTTGGCAAAAAATAAGTAAATAAATAAAAGCCTGTTGCGACTAATAGCTTTCCAAATGCCATGGCATTTAAGCAAAAGTTACCTCTGAACAAGTTCATTTTTGATCCAAAGTTCTCAAATTTTTATTCAGAAAGATTTAATATAAAAGAAAAACAAGCAACCCATTATTCTTCATGATCCACGGCAGACCTTTTGCCTGACAGGAAGGGAGTCTGTATGAGGTTACATAATGGCAGATGAGTTATCTTTAGAGAAGAGGAACCTGGGTGTGTTAGCCTTTGTAATGTGAGCACCCAGAGTGTGAGTGTGAAAGGGAGGGCGCCTGGGGCGAGACTCACACTGTCTACATTCATATTCATCGCAGCAGGCATATGAGCCTAGGTGAAGCACAGAATCCTCGTCAGTAATGCGTTCTCATACGAAAAAAGTGGAGGCACACTCAATCAAGCTGCAGTCATTTTGTAAACATTAGAACGTGATGCTTGGAGCTGCTGATTTACGATAGCTTCCGAATGGATCCAAAAACGGTGCACCTGTGTTATGATAGCAGTGGATGCAGTCTGGAGTGAAGATTTTGTTTTTGTTCTAAGGCTTTTTTGCAGTTTATATTACCATAGTAGAGTAAAAATTTAAAAGGAACATGGCACCTTAGACCGAGCTTTTATAGCGGGGATGGGCATATGCAACAGGATGTGGAAGAGGAAGTTAATGTTTTATGTATTTGCCTGTCAACTGTAGTCTATAACAGCTGTTGTTGTTGTTGTTGCTTAACCGCAGTGCAGGCTTAACTTAATTTAAAATTTAACGGTTGACATGACATTTTAGTTTGAGATAAAGCAACATTGTTATTAAGATTGTTCATGGTTTGATTATTTATTTGATCATATCTTGAGGCACAGTAGAAGTAGTTTCTCATTGGAATGTTAATTAGCGTGATGATTCAGATTTTACTTGCCAAAACTGTGAAATTCAAAGTTAGAAGTTATGGATACACTTTTATTTGATAAAAAATAATCAAAATGTGATCATTTCTATCTTTTAATTCACTAGACAAAAAACACACTGATTGATTAATTGATTGAGTGATAGATAATGAAGTACTCGGGTGACGCAAGGATCTGTATTATTTCTTGCAGCCTTCTGAATGTCTGCCATCAATGCCTGACCTGTTGTAACATGCACTCGTCTCCACTCTAGGGCTAAAAATACACGAGTGACAGAGATTTCCTCTGTCGCTCTCTATTTAAGATTGTAACTTTATCTCTGGAATGTGGACTCGGTAGGTTCAGGTCCTGCATGCTCTCGGGGTCAAATCTCTTAACATATCCACCATGAGTTGCTTTGTTTATTCCCTAGAAGGCTGAAAGAGGCAGTGGACCAAAGCGCACCCAATTTTCTATAGAGAATAGTTTGAACTTTTGATTGCATTGTTTTGTTCAGTCACATTGTCGCACTAAAAGTGTAGTTTGTCACTTGCTATCACTGTATCAGTTCTTGATAATAAATTGTTCATAAAGTTCCTTTATGGTTTTACAGTCTTCCTGTTTACACTTTTACAGTGAGAATAAACCCAAGAATGGAGGTATCTGTGTCGCCAACCACACCTCACCCATCGATGTTATCATCCTGGCCAGCGATGGCTGCTATGCTATGGTAAGTATACCGGTGCTTAACAGAAAGCTACATAAACATTGACACCAGTCCTTTTTTCAGTGGCAGCTGCTTATCTGTTGAAATGGTATTTGTGTTTATGTTTTGTTGTCAGGTTGGCCAAATTCATGGTGGCTTGATGGGGGTCATTCAGAGATCCATGGTCAAGGCCTGCCCACACATTTGGTTTGAACGCTCAGAAGTCAAAGACAGACATCTAGTGGCCAAAAGGTAGCATTACAGTCTTTGTTTTTATTCCATTTTTTATTGTACAGTTTTATCCTCAGTCTAGCAAACAGAGTTGTTGCAAAGTCTTTTGGAATTTTTGTTCGTGTAACTTGTAAAAATATAGGTTTTTTTTTTTTTTTTTTTTGGTAAATTATAATTTTGTGTCTTTAGAATATCAAAGACAGTTCTAGTATTAACCTTCATACCTCTTGTGTTGCAGATTGAGTGACCATGTAGAAGATAAATCTAAACTGCCCATTCTCATTTTCCCAGAAGGTGAGCTTGTTGAACGATCTGGTACAGCAATACTTCATAATCAAACCCATTTGTCTCAATTAATTTTATTTTATTTAAATACCTATATACCCAGGTACCTGCATTAACAACACGTCAGTTATGATGTTTAAGAAGGGCAGTTTTGAGATTGGTGCCACAGTCTACCCTGTGGCTATTAAGGTGAGTCTTTATGTCCCCTGTGAGATGTTATTATTACCTGCTACATCTTACTGTAACTGTCAACTTTTAGTGGAAATAATACATGTCTTAATTATTCATTCTGGTGTTGCTGATGCTCACAGTATGACCCCCGATTTGGAGACGCCTTCTGGAATAGCAGCAAGTTTGGTATGGTCAACTACCTGTTGCGTATGATGAGCAGCTGGGCCATCGTCTGCAGTGTGTGGTACCTTCCTCCCATGTCAAGAGAGGTGAGACTCAATGGTTAACTTAAGACTTTCTAATTTTTTATTTCATAAATGAAGCAGTCAACATTTTAGCAGATCTAATCGTTAAAAGTTACATTTCAAAGGCAGTCACTTTTATAGCCGATAATAGCTGTGCTGTTAATGATATGTGATGACCTTGTTTGCCTGTGTCATATTTATGCTAACAGGAGGGTGAGGATGCTGTACAGTTTGCCAATCGTGTGAAGGCAGCCATAGCCAGGCAAGGCGGACTTGTCGACCTTCTGTGGTGAGATAACTCACATTCAGCTCAATAGGTTAAACCACTTTGACATAATTAACACACAGTTGGCCATTCATTCTGCTGTCATGGGTCAGTAGACATTTTCATATCAGACATTTAAACATGGCACAGCTGGAAAAGGTGTAATCAATAATAATAACAACAACTGTATTCATTTGGGTGATCCAGTCAATTGGCCCTGGTATCATGTATGTTCACTAAAACTGAGCCAGTGTTTATGTTGTTTCCACATTTGCATTTTCTGCTATAACTAGTACCCTTTTTCCACCAAAATGAGTGTGTATGTGGGTTTTTTAAGCATGGGAAACCTGTTAAGAAAAGGCGACAGACTGCTTTCCCATTGCCAGTGGACCAGAGTTGTACAGTGGAAAAGAATGCCTTTCTATGTGTTCACCCTGGTGTGTCATTTTTGAGGTCACCAACAGGCAAAAAATAGGTTTGTAAGCAGTAAAAAAAAAACATGGAGGCCAGTGAAAATGGTTTCTTCTTTTTTATATCTCTTACTTATTCAGTCTCTCTTTCAAACTTAGTGCTGACTAAATTTTGACTGATGTTCGAGCACTGCTTGAATGGAGACGGACCTAATTCTGTGGCAGTCCGTCCTTGCATCGCATTTGGCAAAGAGGCTAAAATTAGCATGTCCACCTGGGGGTCTTACTTACATTTCTGCCGATCGGAGCTGATCAGAGCTCTAGCTGATAAATACCTGTGACAACTGCAGAGTCATTTGTCCAGGGAGTGAATGCTGATTGTAAACTTTCCCATTAAATACAAAAGCCTGATGTCAGCGGGTTTTAGTTCTTTTTTTTTAGTCTAGTGAGAAAAGGTCTTAAAACGGTTGTAGCAGTAGTTGTACTGGGGTTTCAAAAAGACAGTGTGAGTAAGGTGGTGCAACTTAATATTACACTTAGACACCCTTTATAAGCAGTTTGTGTAACCACCATTTTGCAATAGTATGAAAACTTCCTGACAAAATATGGAACTGCTGGGCCACAAGTCACTGCTGATATCTGCTAAACTTTATTAATAATATTTTGATTCAGTCCAATATTCTACTACTTTGTCCCCATTACTGACATGTGTGCTCAATGAAAATATTAGAAACATCTTTCAATACAAAAGACCATTTTTACAGTTGAGATTTGGGCTTTTTAATCACAAGTGTGTCTCATAAGATTAATTATGGCTGCATTTATTTTACAGTTTGTTGATCCAAGGCCTGCTATTGTGCATGTTGACTAACCGGCATCTAAATCAATCAGCAGCATCGTTAGCATTATCAGTTAAGCAGGATTTATATTCGTGTGGCAGACCCTACGCACGCCACCTACACTTTTGAGAGCTTTTAAACTTGTGCGGTGGTGTGTCTGTGTCACAGCAACATTTAACAAAGGTAATGGCACATAATTTGGCTCTGTTACAACTCACAAGGTTCGCCGACAAATCAACTGTCACACTAAACGTGTTTTCCAAACAGATACAACATGCTAACGTTATTAGCACAAGCCTATGGAATTTTACATCATATAAATTAGCCTAGCAACGAGCAGAGGTTTTTGTGGAGGCTTTATTGTCTTCACAATTTATTGTTTCTTATCTCTGAAATGCAGAATAGCTACCGCCCCACCCGGCTCCATCTTGGCAAGGTGCTGAAAACATCAATGAGTCCAAATTGATAGAAAAAGATTTCTGCACACTGTTGCCTTTTGTATGCTCTGATAAAGTTCAAACAGACCGAAAGCTTAACAATAAAGTGAGACACTGCATAGATGTAAGTGCGCGGAAATCTTTTTCTATCAATCTTATCTCTGAAATAAAAGTAAATTAAAGCTTTGTTTCCACAGAGGGAAATGGTTTCAGCTTACAAAAATGGACAGGTCTGAGTCTCCGCTCTGTGTAGTTACATTTCTGGGGAGGTGCATGTCCGGCTACGGTGTAGAATACGGCGTAGGCTCCATGTTGACACAGAGCCTAGGCCGTAGCCACAGCGTTGATTCAACTCAGAAGTATAAATTCCGCCTTACACCTGTGGTTTATCTTTATCAATTTAACATGTCTTTGATAAATTGCAGAACACTGTTTCATTGCTTTGGTAAAACCTAATCAACAATAGAATATGGGGAATTGCATTAGGCAACATGATTGTTAACACTAATTTCAAACTCTTGCAGGGATGGAGGACTGAAGCGAGGAAAGGTAAAAGATACCTTTAAAGAAGAGCAGCAGAAGCTGTACAGTAAAATGCTCGTGGGCACCCAAGAGGACCGCAGTCGCTCCTGAAGGACCTGTGTGAAGGTGGACTGGCTCAGATACCCACTTGGGCACCGCTGACTAAACAGGCAGTCAGCAGGGCTGCGTCTCTTCTGGAGCGCTTGGACTGGAAAATTCCCTCTCTGATGTCAACAGTACTCCATTTGGCTTCCTCGGTCACTGCCTCAGCCAGGCATGTTCAGTTTGCGTCGCTGTTACGGGTCATTCTGAGTCTGCTGCCCTTTGTTGGAATAGCTCGACTGAAGCCCCGCTTGCATTAGAATGAAATTAAGGTGCACACAGAAACGGAGCATCGTCTTCCTTGTTGGCAGTCTTATGAGGGAAAACATTTATTATTATCTATTTGAGTTCCTGTCTTTGTTGGGTAGTTTCAACTTTATAATTTTAATTTTTATTGTCATGTTTGTATCACACTGTGTTGAAGTTACAGAGCTGATTATACCCGAGACATAGAAGAGAGTTATTGTAGATAAGAACTAGTTTGTTCTAAAGCTAAAACCTGTGACTGAGTTGGGGTTTTGCATGACTGGCTTTTGCCCATGATTTATGGCACAATGCCAGATTTTGTTACATTTCAAATATTTTTATGGGCCTTTTCCAAGAGAAGAAAAAAAAAAACTTGTATTTTAAGCTTTGTGTTTTACATTAAGACTTGTATCAACACACGTGGTCACTATAGGAGTTACATTGCAGATGAGCTCTCGATATGTTGTCTGTTTCTGTGTTTCTTCCATGGAATGTGTAAATTCCTCACATTATGAAATGGAAATTGTGTAACCACAGTAACTCAGATGAAGGTTTACGGATTGAGGTAGATATTCCTCATCGTCCCACTTAATATGCAGCATAACTGGAGCAAAAGAGTTCATAGTCGATTCATTAAGAATTTATTTGGGAAGCTTTTAGCTTTGTCCCTTTAAAGCCCGTGGCACTCAGACAGTGATGCAGGATAATGACCCTCACAATCGGTCTCCTGACTCTAAAACATAGTTATAACGACAATTAGCTGATATATTCATACTAATACACTTCCTAACAGGCATCATGTTCTTCATTGGCTTCCTGCTTGTGCAGCGACCATCCTGCCTAATTTATTTTAAGTTAACTCTAAAAGCTATTGTCTTAATTTCGCCCCTTCATCAGTGATCTTTTCTCTGACTTGGCAGCCTCTTCAGGGAGGTTTTAAAGAGAGAGACGGAGTGCAGCTGTAGTTTGGACTCCCCATTAGGCTGGAGCGAAGGAACACAGCGGACAGCCTTGAGGGTTTCTCCCTGAATCCCTCATCCCTCTAGCTTACTGTTATCAGGGACAGTCATTTAGATTGTGTCAAATCTGTTCATCAAAATAAATGTTGAAGAATGTGACTCGAAATTTTTCTCGAGTTTTTTGTTTGTTTCTCACACGGTTAATCATGTTTGTTTCCCTCTGATGCAGGCTCAAAGGCCTTTTTAATTTAAAGAAGCTTATGGAACCAGAGGTTCTATAACATGGCTGCAGCAGGTGAATGTAGACAATATTCAGATACACTCTGAAGTAACTCAAGAGTATTTGAAGTGATGTCGTATATGCAGTTTACAGTCCGTTTAAAGGAATTGTGTAGAATAAAACACTTAGCTTATTTGGCAAAGCTTTGAATTAAAACTGGACATTAAAAAAAGCGCCTTAGTTCCAACTATACAACCAACCTCTAAAGTTTAGGATGAGCTAAACGGATTCAATTTCGATGTATCTCATTTAAGAGTTTAGGTTATTTTTATGTCAATGGAAAATATTTTCCCAAATCCCAGTATGTTTTTGTATATTATATTTTTAGAGTTTAACATTTTTGCTGTAAACAGTACCATCTTAATTAGCTTTCTGTGCTATTCTTGGCAAGACGGGACTCTGGTAATATTTCCTGTCTGATTTATTGTCCAGTGGCAGTGGGCACCAAGTTGCTATAACAGTCTGGCATGAAGATTGAGAGTTTTAGTTTGAACATCATATATTTTGTATTTATTCCCTAGCGTGCAATGTTCTCAGGATCCAGTCTCAATAATATCTCTTTCAACGGATGTATGCTGCTGGTTCTTTTGCCAGTGCTCCATCCAAAACCCCAGGCCTCTCCTCCTGGCTGCAATAAACCAGTGCCTCAGTCCTTTCACAGAGGTTTCTCCTTTAACTGTGTTTGTTTCCAAACCGGTGATGGACATGGCAGCATTCTTTTGCATCTCTGTTGCAATAGCTTCAAATGGATCTGTTGACGTTGGAGAATAAAGCGCACAATGCTCAGGGGAGGAGTAAGAGGAAGCAGGGAGAAGGGCTCTAAAGGTTTGCTGTGAAAACCACGCCATGGTTGAACAGCTCACTAACAGCACTATGGAGAGCCAGAGTTAGGCCCCCAGCAAGCTTTGCTCTTACCCCGGGCTGGATGGCACAGATCCATCGACTCCAAATGAGACGTTTACAGCTCTATGATCCGCTGGCTAGAAGAAGCTGCTGTAATGTGTTGTAAAATATTGTGGTTACTGTTGTCATGACTGGAAGCTGTAGGAGGCAGGCTCTTCCAGAGAACATGACTAACCTGTAGTCATAAAACAAAATTAGCCCCAGTGATATGCCAGCTTTACACAAAGGCAGCACATGTTGTGCAGCTATTGTTATGTATGTAAAGGTACAAGTGATTACTGATGAGCACACACACAAGGCAAAGTCACAGACAAAGACAAGACTTCTCCAGTTGTGTAATTTTGAGGCTCTCCAGTTGTGAAACAGCGAGGGGGCAGAACAATTGAAACGAAAGTGTTTTTCATTGAAAGAAAAGATTTTCACAGAAAGAAAATGAGTAACTTCCTGTTGAGACGACACAGAATGACGCTGTGGTATGTTGAGTGGTGAGATGAGTCCTCAGGTAGTTTAAGAGGATCCACACCTGAATTAAGAACTCCAATATGTTTTCCCCTGGTCAAGGAAAGTTTAGTTAATATTTATGAACATGAACTACTCTCTGCCAAGGCCAGAAACCAGAGAAGTCTCAAACTTGTGATGTCATATGGTATAAAGTCTGAAGCTGCTCCATAGACAATGACTTGGAGTCTGATTTTGGGTCCCACACAATGTTTTTCTTTCTTTTATGTACTCAAATTAGCTTTATTTTACTGCATGCATCCTTATACTCAGAACATTCCCCTGTGTGCTCTCAGTGTCAACAATTCACTGTCTATGGACTTTACTTTTTGACATCACAAATTTGAGTTATAGCAGTCCAGATTTTGCATTTGGGTGACATGTTCATGTTTACTAATATTATACTAATAATATAACTGTCTTAGACCATGAGAATTGCATGTAAGAATCTTGACAATGGGTTGTACATAATGGTAGTTTGCATTATCTTCCAAGTTACTACTATAGAGCATGGTTCAATAGGGTTTGAGGTTGTGTTAATATAATGGGTTAAATTAAGTGGATCATTTGCAATGCAGGCAAAACACACAGGTTTCTATGGCAATGTAATATTATGGGATTATCTTCACAGGAGGTTACACTGAGGAGTGATGGCAACGGCTTTGACTCAGCGGAGGTGAAGTTAACATAAGGAAGACAGCAATGGGCTGCTCTCGGTGAAGGGGCGGAGGCGGAGCAAAACTCAAGGCTGACTGTAACTGCTTGGTCCGGTTATCAAGGCAGCAGCAGATGCGCCGTCCATGCCGCTTTAAGTCCACTAAGAAGCCACTAGTCCAATTACCCGAGAGGAGAGGAGGCGGAAATCCACGCATGTAGGCTACAAAACCAATTTACCGCTCCTCGGCTCGACGATGGATATGAGCGCGGCTCCGGCATATGATGACGACCTGACACGACAGCCCGCCATAACCAAACAAGTTGGACCAGCAGCGCCTCAGTGTCACCACCAGAGAGATGCTGGTGTATTTTGAGAAGTGCTAGTCGCGATTTGGGGCTCACACATTAAGCCTGTGTAAGCTGCTGGACGGTGTGTGTGTCACAGGCCTGCTGCTGCTGCTGCAGCCGCGTCACTCGGCGACGCTCCGGAGTTTCCTCGCGCTGTTTGTGAAGGTGGATCATTAACATGGAAACATACACTGATGTGCTGCTCGTCACCGCGAATGTCGGGTCACTCTTTGACAATGTAAGTAGACTGGTCGGAGAGTAACATTAAAACTACACCAGACTGCGGTGCTGCCAGGGGATTATACTTAATGCTGTTAGGCTGATGGAGAGGGAATAATTAGGTAAGGTAAGTTTTACCTTCAATGGGCTGCTCCTGCTGCTAGCTTACATCTCTGGGAGGATGTAACAAGTGTGCTAACGTCTTGACGCGTTAATGAACTGTTACTATAAATGTAGCCTAATTATTGTGTGTTATGGAGCTAATATTGTACCGTCGAGATAATTAGTCGTGTTTATTTATTTGTCGGCTGTCAGTAACGTGCTCAATAGTGTTCACCCGCTGAACGCCACGAGCCAAAGTTATGTATTTATACGTGGGATGCGAAAGTTTCACACCTCGCGTGAGAGGCAGAGCGTACAGTGAGAGGTGAGTGTTACACTTAAATCTGTGACCCTTTGATATTGTGACACTGAAAGGTCAGCTATGAAAATATGTTGAAATGTTCACTAAATAATTTACAGGTAGACAAAATAAGCCTGTATGTGACGTGTATTTAAAGTATATATATCTCTCTCTATATATGTGTGTGTGTGTGTATAAAGAGAGATGGTCACAATTGATTGAATGATTACATTAGCTAACACATAATGACTGTAGTAAAAAAGGAGTAATCTTTGACATGTACTTTATTGTATTTATCTGACTTATGAATTTGGTGACACAGGGGTCATCACATGTTGGCCACATTCTGTTGTGTTTACCTAACTAATCATAAGTGTGTTTGTCACCGCAGTGGTCGTCCATACCCTCTAAAGAAAGAAGGAAAGGATTCCTTTTATGTCACTCTGTTGTTATTTTATATATTACACACACACAGGCCCTGTACTTATAGACGTGCATTAATGGAGAGATGTCAGAGCGAGTGGGCTGCTCATGGACAGAGGCCTCGAGTAGTTGGGGTTTCGATGCCTTGCTAAGGTGCACGTTGGCCAGCATGAACTGGCATCTCTCCAGCCACCAGTCCACACTCTGTGTTTGATGCATATGGGGATTTGAGCCAGTGACCCTTTGGTTCTCAAGCCACGTCCCCACACACTGAGCTACTGCCACCACCTAAAATAGCATTAGACACCCCCACCTGTTATTTATATAAATTTGTCTTATGTAAACCCTCTCCAGGTGTTCGCCCACCCCCTAAGAATCATCCTCACCTTTCACAACTGGCAGCTGCTCCATGTGCAATCAATCCCTGTTGAAAATCACTGGTTATTGTGTTAGCACAGGGAGTCAGTTTATGGTGTTCTTACTGTATGGCCTTTACATAATCAGCTCCAGTGACATCACTACATTTCTATAATGTTATCTAAGTTTCTAGCCCAATCTTAAATGTTTATGTCTTTAAAAACTATCACTGCGACCACTTTGTCGGAGGGATTCAAGAAAGCAGATTGTAATTTAATTATTGTAAAGAGGGGTTTTAGTTTTGCCTCTGCTGGGCTGACAAAACTTCCAGACAGTGCTGGGAGGAGGGCCCTTACACTCAATGGAAATTTGGCTCAGGACCATGTTTCCGGTTGCCAGATCTGGCTCCAATGAAAACATGTTAGATCCCATTGTGGGAGATATGTAAACAGATGAAAATCTTACCCCAGGAGACTTGAGCTGCTCTACTGACTTAGGCCCCCCCTATTTCTATAAACACTCCCTAACGTTCACCCAGCCTTTGGGATAAGAGCAAGACCTTAAGCACATCACAGGATAAATCCTATGGCTTTTGCAGACAAGCTGAGTGTCCTGTCAGAGTGATTTAGCCAGTGAGACAGCGACTTTAACTGCGACTCTGAGCCAACGCTAACATTTCTATGGCACACCATAGCAGTATCTTGGAGATCATTGTTTCTTGAGAGCTTGTTTAATGACTATGTATAGACTGGGTTCCACTGAATAGATGTTTTTGTTGTGCAAACCTTCCCTTTATGCATACAAATTGTGTCAGACATGAGCAACACTTGCTGGAACACATTATTGCTAAAGACTCATTTTAGCCAATTTTCATTACCAGCTCGGAACAACAAAGCATTAACTTTATCACCAGGCTGGATCCATTAAAGCTAACAGTTTCTTTGGAGCAGTGCGGCTGTAGAAGCTCACTTAGGGCCTCTCTTGTTTAAGATTCCCGGTCTTGTTGCATTACTCAGTGCTATTAGTTTGCCACAGAGAGAAAACTGTTTTGTTGCTGGATTGTGTGCGGTCAGTTCTGTAGATGTAGGTTTTCCTCCTTTTATTTTTAATGTACCACAGAATTGTATCTTGAGTGCTGTATGAACTTAATCTCTAAAACATACTGTATTTTACACTTATATATAAATGTATCAGTGTCAGTGGACAGAGCTTACGTTCATGCTCAGGAGCACATACATACTGTGTTAGTAGCCAGAATGACGTGAGCAAGTCATTCCCGCCACACTGCCATGCAAATATACTATGCAAAGCCATTTTTCAGCTGGCATGAATGCACCTGGCGTCGCATGACATACATTACTTTGCGACAGGAAAATTCTGCATTGTAAGACAGGACATCTTCACATGCCACAATTTAGGAGCAGTTATTGATGTACTGCTGATGGTTTTCAAAATTGCCAGAGGAGCCAGATTTAGAGTCAGAGAGGATTCTCTGGTGTGAGAATCAAGAGGCTTTTACTGTCAGTGTAACTGTGAGGTTAACATTTAATTTTACACAGCATGTGGGGGGCAAACATTTGTCACACCGGTACCTGTGCTTTTACTACCCTAATTCAGTTAATTAAGTTATTTATCAATTTACAGCTACTGACAGTGTAAATGTAATTCAGGTAGATCCAAACATATTTGCTAATTTTGATACTATTCCAGATGTCTGACATTTTCAACATCTTTCTATTGTATCTGCAACCCCTCGAGAGCAAGTCAGAGTCACAAATCTATCATCAAGGTCAAATGTTCTCGTCTGAAAATCACTAAAAGTAATCAATGTTAATGTATAATTAGTGATGTTGTGTAACTATTTCATAATTTGTACGCTATTTTTGATTTTTTTGGAAACAAAGCAATCAAATACTGACTTTGAAATTGATTACCATGGCAATGATTGAAGACTCAATGCGCTGAATGACAGTATCAGTGAAAACTACCCCTTTAAATGTAATTATCACTCTCTTTTTATTGGTGCCTTTTGTGTTCAGTCAAATTTGTTCAATAAATAAATAAATGTTGGACTTAATTTTTTTTAATTAAAAAAAAAAAATTGAACAAGCAATCTGTTGTATTTTAGCAGTGTACTGAAAGCAGCTCAAAGGCAGAAATGAGTACACTTTAATATCTGTTTATCACAATTAATATTGTTGTCATGATATTCAACAATGTCACTGCACATTTTCTTTTTATTGTGCAGCCCTATTGTTTTGTGTAAGATTCAGGCCTATCTGAATGCCTTACCCACACATATTCTCCTGTATGCTCAGCTGTCAGGTGTCCATGAAATTTAAAACTCACCTCTCAGGTATGATGTGAGAGTGGTGGCATGATTATCACAGGCGCAGCTAGACTTGAATGAGACTACATCCTGGAAACTTCAACCAATGGAACACACAGGATAATATTTCCAGACAATCTTTATTGTTTGTTATACCGTGAGAGTGAATTATAGCTCAGAGTATTTCCTTTCAGTGATTGGTGACTTCCTGAATTCCATTGTCTGTTAGCTGGTAATGTAATTTTAAAGCCATGAGGCTATAATGTTGTTTTTGATTAATAAATATTTAATGTTTGTAGGGTATTCTGTAAAATATTAAAATTTCTCATGTTGTGCAGTATGACGGAAGCTTCATAATGAAATCTTATCTATGCAGTAGTTTGTAGTTGCTCATATTGACAGGCCCACCCTGTGCACTTAGTGGTTTGTCACTAAGTGCACTTGACGATGAAGATAAAGTTGTTAGTCTGGAAACATACCTGTGAACTTCAAAGTAGTGTTAGCCAGATTACTTTGTTAATGTCAGCTTGTCAGAGAACATGCTTTAGCTGTAAATACGGTATATTTGTAAAGTATTATACTGTTTATACAGTGATGCTACAACAGTATGCTGCTTAGTATATGGATATTTAACATTGTGTGCATAGGCTGGTGTCTTCAGCTTGGTTGCTAGCTGAAAAGGCTGGTGCTTAGTGTGTTTAACGGCCAGGGTAAGCTAGTTAGTCAGACAGGACTTTCAGTTGCTCCACTGATGAAATGTGTAGAAAGAAATGTGAAGAGGAAATGCAATGTGGTGAGGATAAAGAAACGTTGAGTGGAGACAATAGCTGTAAATAATTAAATGGTTTACAACTTGTTGCTCTGCTCAAGGTGGCCCCAAAAAACAAATAATCCCAGGTTTAGTGTACCATACCAATGATTATTTCTTGTCTTTGTCGTTTTATAGGTTGGTGAAATTCAAAATGAATGGTTACAAGAATTGTATAAGGTAAGTCTGGCCTCATGGGTCTTGCGTAAATAATTCCCACTTTTAAATATTTAGTTTTTCCACTCATCACCGGCAGTGTCACATATTTCTCTCTTACATTTTGTGCAGTCTGGCTTATATCAGGCAAATAAAAACTGTCACATAGTTGGTTCTGGCCCACGTTTGTAGGCTTCTTGCATCTTTACATTGGTGACATCCTAACATACACAACAGCTCCATGTTCGTCTGGAAAACGGATACCGTGCTGATGACTGATAACATAGGCACACCAGAAATTTAATCACAGGAAAAATCCATATGACCCCTAATGGATAGTTTACTTCATCCTGTAACACGCACTGTCGACCCCCTACACTCCTCATTGCTCTGTAATGTAAGACGTGTAGACTAAGACCTGTTTGCGTTGCTTTGTTACAGACTATCCACAGCCACAAGCCCCAGTTCATCGCCCTGCACTTTCAGGAGGTCGGAGGGAAGGACTACATGGTCAACATGGGCCATGCTGAAAACTTCTTTCGGTAGGACTCGTGCTACTCATGATCCATCCTGCTCAGTACAGTCATGTTCTTCCATCACCATGTGTCCGACAGTGTCACAAACTTCCTCTCTCATCTTGCACCTGATTATTGTCATCATTAATCTGTTAATCATTTAGTCTATAAAATGTCAAAAGACAGTAGAACAATGCCCATCACAGTGTCCCAAAGCCCACGCTTGTTTTTTTTCCATTCAAGAGTCCCAGACCCAAACATATTCAGTTCACAATCACAGAAGATAAAGAACAAACATCAACAAACATTGACATTTGAGAAGCTAGAACCGGTTTAGTTTTGGCAATCGTGCTCAGAGGTATACTGTGCAGGAACTGTGGGTTACTGTTTGTAAACACAACATTCAAATTTGGCCCCTCCTCCCTACACTACCCCGCAAGCTACTATTGTAGGAACATTTATTGTTATGGAAAAGCTGATGGCCTGACTAACAGAGAACAGGCCAACTCCGTGTCACTCTTCATCCCAATCCTCTCCTTCAGTACTCGCCAGGGAAGGTGAAAGCCAACTGCAGATTGACTCTTTGTGGACTCTTTGTCCGCTTGGCGTTCACCTCACTATATTTGTGTTTTGTTTTTTCCTGGCCCTATGTTAGAGATTTTAATAGCAGATGCATGCTGCCTACGGTCTGGCACCTGGTTGCTAACTGACCTCACGTGCGCTATGCCCAGGAACATCCCGATCACAGCAAAATTATATGAAAATACAGGCAGAGGGCAGCGTCTCAGCAGATACATACACAGCTACACACTTTTTTAGTGGGTCATAAATGATAATTGAAAGGGATCTGCATATTATACCTTCAAAAATCTGTCCTTTGCCCATTAACCCACTAGTATCTTCAGCTACAGGTCTATAGGAGCAAACCTTTCTGCTCTGTTGCCTAATATAAGCTCTGTTGTACTCTGTTGTTTCCAGGAACATTGAGTCCAGTGAGCAAATGAAAGACTTTGACAGGGTCTGCATCTACGTGGACAACCAGTTCCAAACAGAGGAGAGCTTCACGGTAAGAAACACACTCAGAGTAGTTCACATGTTTGTCCACTAGATGGGGTCCTCCTCCATGTTAATGCTCAGAGGTAGTTGGAGGTGTTCGGTCCGCTCAGCTGATGGGGATGAGTGAAAAGCAGGAGCTTGTTGCTGGTCAACATTTTATGAAATACTTTACGAGTTTGTTGTAATCTACAATCTAACACACGATTTGTTTTGGAAAACAGCAACCATCTGGCTGCATTTCTAGGTCATGTCAAAAAAGAATGTTCCAAAGTTTTGTTTACTGAGAATACACTGTAAAAAATGGACAGAGATGAGCTCTTTTTTTTTTTATAAAATAAGAGAAGAGAAAACATGCCATCAAAACCAGTGGTAATGGAATAAAATTTAGTGTGCTCACAAAACATCTTAGCAAATTTGACTGTAAAAAACATTTTATCATCTTTTGTTTTTTCTTTTAAAATGCTATCATGGGATTTTTTGATCAAGCGAAGACTGTTCTGTACGCCTTTACGTTTTCCATTCCTGATTAAGATACGAGCAAAAACACATCAAATCTCACACCCTAAAAACATGCTGTCATAGATGGGGACACAGATTGTCCTACAAATATGAGTTGTTGTTGTTGTGGTGTGTGTGTGTGTGTGTGTGTGTGTGTGTGTGTGTTTGCGCATGATTATGGACTCTGTTTCATCCATCAAGGCTCGCTGCACATGTCAGACATGTTCAAAACAACAGCTTATCTAAGTGACATTGATCTCAGAGATGTAGCGTGAAACAATGTAGCAGTCGCCACAGTGTGAACACAAACAGAGGAGATGTACTTAAAGACAAGTTTGTTGAGTCACTCATGCCTCTACCTGCGTCTCTTAACCTCATTTATTGTTGAACCTAGAGCTCGTCTCTTTAGATGAAGTCTGACCCACTGCTCTTCAGAGCCTAGCAGGACGCTGCTCGGGTCATGGGCTCAGCCTCAATCTCTGCACCTGTCGTGAAAGCCATTTCTTGCGTCCAACTTCTTATTTCAGTGACCTCACTCAGTTTTTAGTTTTTTCTGTGGATTTGAACTGTGTTACAGAGTTGCTCGTAACAGGTTAGTCAGTATTAGTTTGCCTCAAACTCTGCCCTGGTTGGGAGTAACACCTCCCCCGGTTGCGAAAAGTGGCTGAGTATTTCTTAAACTATTAACCCTTACTCCTCCCATGTGATACCCCCACACTGGATGTCTGACAGTAGGGGTCAATGGCTGCATCTGTGCACTGAAGGTGTGCGAAGTAAAAAGGAGAAAGTCAATGGCCAGGTGTGGGGGAGACAGGCCAAAGTCAATACATTTAACTCTAGATTAAAACTATTGATCCCAGCCCATTTGTGCACGATAAATAAAGTGTGAGGGGGGGGTGTAGAAGACAGCTGGGACTAAGTTTCCCCTGCGCTCGAGTGTTCGCACCCTCCGCTGTTTGCCCTGAGAGGGTTGCAGCCCCCCCCTCCCCACCCCTCCTAATGCCTCATTCTCATTTCGTCTGTGCCACCTGCATTGATTTTCAATTTGTTTCCCCCTGGCTGCGGATCATCAGTTATATGGCCAAGAGAGAGTTTGGGGGGTTCTGCTTTCAGAGCGGCTGCAGGAGGAGAGGGGGCAGACTTGCATGCATTCCCAGTACAAATGGTGTTTTGATAAAAAATCACTTGTAAGTCAATATTTTTTTATTAAACTGTGCACAAACCTGATTGATGAAGATAGGTGTTTGGCAGAGTATGTGGAGGAGAATGTGTATCTGTGTTTGAGAGTGTGTGTGTACTTTGCAGCACTGTTTGAACAAAAACATTGTCACTAATCCAACATAAACTTAGCCAAATTTAGATTCGTCTTCCCGAGGTAATTATCAGAGTATAGACCTTGAAACCCCTACAAGAATTAAAATGTTGCTCTAATTTTGTTAACCTAATACTACAATACTGCTCCTCAGAAACATTCTGTAGTCAGCTTTTAGTTTTAGCATTAACTTAAAAGCCCTATCAGACCCTTTCAGATAACTCCCCGACTCGAACCTTAGTTTGGACAAGTTGGTCACTAATTGCCGCTCACGGAGACACTTCCATTTTATTAAATGAGGATGACTTTGGCACTGAAGATAAATGAACTCTTCAGGGAGAGATCTCTCATGCTCTGGCTGGGTGTGTGTGTGTGTGTGTGTGTGTGTGTGTGTGTGTGTGTGTGTGTAAGGGGGGGGTTGCACAGCGGTCCGTCACGCCCCGAGCCCTCTGAGCACTGGCTGATTTTTCTTCGGCCCCCAGTCACAGCGGCAGCGTTGGCAGACAGCGAGCCTACTGCTTAATACCTTTTAAATTGTTTTAATTTTCTGTCTTTATTGATCTCACAGGGCATGATTAATCAGATCAGTGGAGCAGGCAGTTAGTACATTAAAAATTGTCAGCCCCATGTCAGAGATGATTGGGTGCTGAAGTGTGTGTATGGAGGGGGCCGGTATGTGGATGTGTCGTGCAGTTATGTGTTTACTTTGAACGTCTCTATTCTTTAAAGTTTCATGTGTCTTGGGGAGAGTAACAATATACTGTGTCGCCCTGGATCGTTCAATACGCGGCTCACAATTTAGCTCACATGATGGGGAAATTAACCATTCAATTTGTCATCTCAGAGGTTGAGTTGAGATGATGATTTTGATGTTTAGGTTTTATTGTGGATCGCTGCAGTGAAACCACTCTGAATGGATCACACAGAGCTCAATAGTTCCATTTAGAAACCTTAAGTTTATTGCTCTGATGTTGAATTAGAAAATGTATTGTCTGAATTATGTATGGATAATGCAGGGTTCCTGCAGATCCATTAAATTAATTAACCTAAAAATAAGGCCTTAATTGGTGTTAAAATGTCTTATATCCGTTTTGTAAAGTCTTAAAAATCCTATGTTTTATGTAGCTTGCTAAATGCCTCTCTGATTAATGTAACGCTTTTCAGAATGGTAGAACCAACAACAATCATATTTTGTTTCCAGCCGGGATCCACTGTCCACCTGTCTGCTTGCTAGCTGTCAGAGTACCCCGAATGATATGTGGAAGTGGAAATTTAAAAATAAATTGGCTATTTAATCAAGATTTCTTGGCATTGCTGAAACCACTACACGGCAATACATACGCAGCCCTTTTCAAACTTGCCTTAATGGGAATCAAGGCAGCAGAATTCAACAACCTATTTTCCAGTTCTGCTCTACTGCGACAAGATGAAAAAGTATGTTACAATAAAAGTTTGGGCACATATTACCCTAAGTAACTGATGTCGGCTCATGTTTTTTCCCCTTTAATTTTAGTGATTGTAAAATTGGGTGCAGCACAGTGGTGCAGTGGTTAGCATTGTTGCCTGTAGCCTGCATGTTCTCCCCGCGTCAGCGTTGTTGTTCTCCAGGTACTCTGGCTTCCTCCCACAGGCCGAAGATAGATTGGGTTAATTGGTGACTCTAAATTTTCTATAGGTGTGAATGTGAGCGTGAATGATTGTTTGTCTCTATGTGTCAGCCCTGTGATAGTCATGCAGCCTGTCCAGGGTGTACCCTGCCTCTTGCCCAGTGTCAGCTGGGATAGGCTCCAGCCCCCCGCGACCCCCAACAGGAGGGTGCATTTCATTCTGAGTGGCTTTAAAAAGATCTTATAAAGCCTTGAATCTGACTTGCCTTACGCTGTAGGAACCCCATTCTTGTGTTCTTTTGCAGCACGTGTCTGAAACTAAAGGTGTCTACAACAACATAAAAAATATAATGTCGGTATGAACATCTTGGACTGTTATCACAGCTAAAAACTCCTGCACTTTTGTGATGTTTGTGGTTAAACTGAAATGGATATATAGAACTTTTTTATGATATGACTTTTTTGGCAGATATATTTGTGACATTTATTTCTCTCTCTTTCTCCACAGGCTTTGGGGAGCATGTACTTCATTCACAAGACTCTGAAAAACATCTATCAGTATGATTTTAAAGGTGAAAACTTGCAGTAATTTTTGTCATTCGTCAGCTGGTGATGTATTTATATTGCCTTTTTCTTAAAAACAAAAAAAGAGAGATGATTTTACAAACATACAACATAAACCACTCCTCTTAGATCCTGTTCTGTCTTGGTATTGGCTCATAAATGGCTCCTACCTTCAATAGAATAAGAGCAATGTTGCGTATGATTGGCAAGATTCTTGTCATTTTTTAATATCAGGAACTTCAGGACATTTCTCCGTGTATAATGACAGTTTGATGTCCCACCCCTCCTGGCCAGATATTTGCAAAGAACCTGAATTTAAAGCGGAGCCGTTATTTTCCTGCTGCATAGTCCAGTCACGTTAGGCGTGAAAAAGCTCCTCAGAAAAGCTTATGGAAGAACCATAAACATCCTGCAGCTGCCACTCGCTGTGTGGCCCAAACCGATTGTTGTTCACCAAACACAGTCTAATGGCTCGCTTATAGATCCTCTCATCACGTATGCCGCTCTGATGAGGTTAACACCAGTTTATTGATTGCTGTTTGCATGTTTTCTCACTCTTTTACATGTCACCACCCCTCTCTCACTCCCCCGCGCAGTTAAGGATTTTAAAGCAGTGTCAGGACAGAACAAGCACGTGGGCGCTCTGGACGGGGTCACCACAGTGGAGAAAGAAAAATTCCCAAAGAATTTCTGGCCTGATGTGAGTATGTATGCATGAGTGTGCATGTGTGTATACCTACATTTGTCTGTGTGTGTGCGTGTATGTGGCGACTGTGTGACTGTGTGTGCAGGTGTGGGGAGGGGTACGTGAGGGCCAAAGGGAGATGTTGGGACAAATGAGTCTACTGGGGCTGCAGGGGGCTGTCTGCCCGCTCTGACAGGGAGATGAGACAAATTATGTGAAAGAATCAATAATTATCAGTTTGGCCCTTCAAAGACACGGCTCACTGCTGTTTAGTGACTCACTCTAATTTATCTCTGTTGCAGTTCAAGTGGTCCAGAAAGGGCTTCATGAGGACCCGCTGGATCATACACAACCAGTACGTACCATGCACCGACCTCACCTTGATAAGAAGAACTCACTTTCACTTTTGGTTCTTTGTTGAGTTTTGGGAAATCCAGTTGTTGGAAAAATGATTCTGATAAACTAGCACCCTTGTGGCCGTGTGGGTTGCATTGCTCAAACAGCTTTGAAAGCCTGTGTGTTCATCTGTTACTCATAACACATAAAAACACAGAAGCCCTGGTTTGATGCAATAGCTGTCAAAATTCTCCAAAATTAGAAGTGAAGAAATGGAAATCGTGGATGATTTAAAACACAAAAAGACAGTCTGTTTTTTTCCTTTCTGTTTCTAACTACCTCAGAGGAGGACTGTTCCTCTGAGGACTGACTGAAATTTTACAACACTAGTGCCAATACTTTTGACTTTAGGTTTTGACATTTATAAAAAAGAATACTTTTTTTACACCTTACTTTGAGTTACATTAACTTGTATTTCTGCATATTTAAAGGAGCATTTTATTAGCATTCTTTAATTAACAGTGGATCACATGATTCTGCAGTTCAGATCAGCTCTACAAAGCATTTTAGCATCTTTTAGCTCATTGTTTTGGTTATACAACTCACAAATTTACTGAACTCAAACCCAAATCAGAAACAATCACTCACTTCTGCTACAGTGACTCAAACTCACACTGTCTGTTTTCTCATCACCCCAATCAATATTGTTGTCTTTGTTGCACCCTGTGGACGTTTTAACAAAACTTTGGAATTCTAAATTTAGTTTGGCAACTAAACTGTCCAATTAAAAATTATCAGCTATTTTAAATATATTCACAGTCAATGCAGCATGGTGCCCTGGTGCCAACTCAGACCATTTGCTGATTCTTAAATGACTGTGAACACACTTTTTATGATTACAGTAGCAATAATAGATATTTTAGTTCGTTTAAAACCACTGAATTGAAATAAATAAAGTTAATTATGGCCCAGGATAAATCACGTGCTGTTGCTGCTACAGCTGCCGGTGTTTTCTGCAAACTGTAGTCACTATTTGCTGTGTTGTTACCTGGGGGTAATAACAAAAGGAGCCCACAATCTGTGCGCCACAAGATCATGCTGTGAGTCAACACAGCTCCTTTGTTGGATGCACATTAATTGTTTTCCAGTGACAGCCAAAGAAAAGGAGCGACCGCTCGGCACAAAAGACAAATGTGCTTGTTTGTGGACTCAGCATTAACACGAGCACGCTCGCTGATAAGAAAGCTCGTCATGAGTGACACCGGTGTTGGCGCGCACACACACACACACACACACACACACACACACACACACATGCTCACCTATCAGATGTAAAGGCCATGGTGTTATCAAATTGTTTCCTGTTTCCTTGCTCCACCTGCCACATATCAGCATAATTTTGTCTGGGTGTTTGTGCGTGTTCTCCACAGAGGTCTGGACCTGGTCAATGTCCACCTGTTCCACGATGCCTCCAACCTCATTGCCTGCAACTCAAGTCCTTCCATTTACTCAGCCAACCGGAAAAACGCTCTCAGATATGTCATCAACAGGTCTGATTGCCAACTGCACACAACCGTGAAAACCAGGACGTGTAAAATGAACGACATGATAAGAGTGTTTCTCACAGTCTAATATCATCATGTAATCAGAGTATTTTAGGAATTTACACAAACTGACCTTTAAGTGGACTATTCTGAAATATCAATATCATATTCATGTGAATTTGTACACACTCGTTGTAAAGACCCAAACATCTGTGTGATTCTTAACTGTGCCATTTCCTTCCAGGATATCAGACAGCCGCTTCACTCCTCTGCCTTTCCTCCTGTTTGGAGATTTCAACTTCCGTCTTGACACACAGAGTCTGGTCCAGGTATCTTTTCTCCTGAAGCTCAGATGATGAGGTTGTGTATCAGCCTGACATTTTGACATAGACCCTTCCTTGTGTTTGTGTTTCTGTGAGCAGTATCTGTCCAATGCAGCAGATGTACAGACAGTAAAGAAGGACAGCAGTAACGAAGTGGAGAAGATCATCTGCGAAGAAAAAGACAATGACCACAAGGTGATTTAAAACAATCCAGTTAAGACCACTTACATTTTATTTTCACTGATGCTTTCACTTCACCTGCTTTCATTTCCCCTGCAGGTGCTGCTTCACATCGAGGAGAAGCTGTTCACCTACCTGCACCAGGCGGTTTTCAGGGAGGACAACGGCAGAGCAGTGAGAACACAGTTTAAACTTTGACCTACACTGTTCTGATCAGCTACACCGCAGACTCGGGGAAACTCTGTGTTGTGAATATAACCTATTGTACAAGAGGCTGCTTAGCAACAATCTGACGTGTCTTTGCAGATGTTAGATTAGACCCTATCAGCGGAAATACAGTCCTGTGAGTGACATTACAGTAAATACAAAAGCTCAGAGGTAAACAAAACTGTGATAACTTTGACAGTAAACTGGGTTTTCGCCCGTGCTTAAGTTGTACTCACTCACATGACTCTTGTTTTTATTGTGTGGGGATTTCTTGTTGAGCTAATCAGTAATGGCCTCTGTTCCTCAGCTTTTGAAGTATGACAAAGAAGTCGCAGCCTTTCATGATGTTATTAGGGAAGAGGACATCGTGTTTCCACCCAGGTAACTGACTTAAAACAGACTGTGTATAAACTCACACTTCTGTTGTTGTAATAGGCTGTATGAAATAATAGACTGTGACGTCACCCACTGGTTTGTGGACCATTTTTGGAGCCAGAAATGACCATATTTCGCTAGCTGCTAGCTTGGTTAGTATGGTACATTTACAGCTATAATTAGCTGTGATAATGCTAATTTTTGCAAGTGACAAACAGGCTTAAAACCATTAAAACAAAAATGTACTTACTGTAAAACTAAATCTTTAGAGGGTGTTTTAGTAAAACCAAACGATAACTTTTTTTAGGTGACCAAAACATCCCAATTATCTTTTATGAACTGAAAAGGCACTAAAATAGTGGCAGCTACAGCTACGCCTGTACTCTGTGAATCTGGGGTTATACCATGGTTCCATTACCTCACCAACATGATGCCATGGTAGCAATTTGTCAACGGACAGCACCCAGCTGCCCTCTGCTATTTTTAATGTGGCGGTATATGGGGACTGACTGGTTCTTGGAGCCAACCTCAAGTGGCCATTCCAGGAACTGCAGTTTTTGGCACTTAGCATTAGCTTCATTTGTCAGCCCTGGAGACTGCCCTTTGGTTGTTATCTCTCTAATACACTCTCTGTCTCTCCCTCTCAGTTACCCCTACAGTGAAGAGTACACTAAACCGACCCAGTACATGAACACTCGCTGTCCTGCCTGGTGTGATCGTATCCTTATGTCACACACTGCCCAAGAAGTCATCCACAGGGTCAGTCAATGCTTACAATGTGGATATGTTGACTTGGACTTCTAGCTAGTCAAAAAGTAATTGTTGATATCCACAAGTGGTATTACTTCTGCTGATTAAATGTTCAAAGGGCTTGCCATAGTTGTGCTGTCTGCAGTTGTGCTAACAACCAGACTAAGCAAAATGAATGTTCCGGTTCAATGCCAGAAGCCGTGCCCGTAATTCACACAAGGTAACATGGGGCCTATGAATAAGGTGGATAGATGTATTTTAATTTTTTACTAAAAGTTCATTCTTCTTTTCAGGGAGATGACGGTGAGAAGAGCATTGTTTACAACACAGTGGGTCCTAATGTCTGTATGGGAGACCATAAGGTAACAAATTAAATGGTGTGTTCATTGTGCAGGCAAACAAACCCGTCATGTAGAGTAACTCTGGTGTGTTTTTCTTGTAGCCGGTTTTCTTGTTCTTCGCACTGAAGACAAATGACCATTGACTCTGATCCTTCTCAGTGGTAAGAGGATGCGCCAGTGAGTGTGTGTGTATACTGTACAGCATGTGAGAGTGTGTGTGTGTCTATGTGGTGATTCCAGAGGGGGGGATTCAGTGTGTGAGAGCGATCACAGTAATCTTGCTCCAGTCCCCAGAGAGCCATAACCCAGGCTCGCCCACTGGAGTAAGGATATGAACTAAGATGAAGTGCCTGCGGGACACAAGCACTCCTTTGTGTCCAGCGTAGTCGGACCACAGGCGATCAGCACCTTTCACTGATCTATGTCTATTGAATCCTCTCCAGTGTCATTGTGGCTACACACTAAGTGCATTGCAGTGCTTTTCATTAATTACCCTCTGGATGGTCGACCAGAGAGACATGCATTGTGCTGGACAGCATATTGGCATTTTTACGGCCATGAATTTTGTTTTGCTGCCGTTTAAATTTAATTTTTTAGGGATGGACTGCTTTTTCATGAGGGTCCTTCTTCAGGGGGCTGCAAAATGATGAGTCCACGCAACGAGGAGACGAAGAAGATGCTGCAACCAGCTCCCTTTTCTTTTTGTGTTTGATATTTTGAGACACAGAACAAGTGTCAGTATTTCTGAGGCTACAATTAAGCAGCAAAGAAAGACATCCTACATTACTCATTAAAATGTATGTTAATGAGTAATGTATATATGTAATATTCAGTGTAACATGTTGCATCTTAAAGTTGAATTAAGTTACATAACAGATGAATTTATAATCATATTTGATTGGTTAGCCTCCTTTCTTAAGGAAGGTGTTCTTGTGTGCTTTATGTGCAGCTTTGAATGGCTTCCACTGGGCTCTAACTTGGTATTACCAGGATACTTTCCCCCTCCAAATGATAATTTGTATATCAGTAAGTCAACCCAGTTACAATTTGTGAAAAAAACTGTTTTTGCTTGTGGTGAACAAAGAATCCAAAAGCAAAGAAAATTCTTGATTTATCGAGGTCAAAGGGGGGGCACAATTAACAACCACTAAACTATATCAAAACACTGGTTGACAAATTCTCACACAACTCATGCAGTATAATCCTAGCTTCATTTATCCAGTCTTATGCTCAGTACTTCCCAAACAGGCGGCCCCTGTAGGGGAACTGTAGGGGAACTGAATTAAAAGTGAAACTTATCTATGCTCTCTTCCAAGCCAGACTCCACTACAAAAAAACCTTAATTTTACCTCACTGAACATGGGTGCTGCTGGTTTACAGCTGCCTCCATTACTTAAGTTTGTTTGTGTTATTTTGTGACTCTGACAAATCCAAGCTTACCCTTTAAAACACCAAAGTCACACAATAGCACAAACTAACTTATTGAGGCAGGGATAGACCAGCAGCTCCGGTGTTCAGTGAAATAAAATGACTGTTTTTGTCAATGGAGTCTGGCTTTGAAGAGTCCAGAGTGAAGTTTCCCTTTAATTCAGTTCCCCGTCAGAAAGGGCTTTCCGTTTGGGAAGTACCAACCATACGACTGGGTAATTGAGACTTGGATTATATTGCACGAGTACGAGTTGTGTGAGAGTTTGTGTTTTGATGTAGTTTTGCTATCGTCAAAGCGCACAGTGAATAACTGACATACAAATGGTCATTTGGGGGGTGAACTATTCCTTTAATAGTCAGATAATAGGGTAGACTCTTTTATAACGCGCATCAGCAAGATACTGTATCCCCCCCACTGTGTCCTGCATCTGCACTGATGATGATCTAACTGAAAAGGAAGGAAGAATTTCCACACTGCTTAAATAGAGTCCTAACTTAATC
The DNA here is from genome assembly GCF_006386435.1 of Epinephelus moara. NCBI lineage: Eukaryota > Metazoa > Chordata > Actinopteri > Perciformes > Serranidae > Epinephelus > Epinephelus moara. Next base: position 15,910,786 of record NC_065513.1, read on the forward strand.
TAATCTCATTCACATGCTTTTGTTTTTGTTGGTACATAATGTGTGATGTGTGTATGTGTGTCTGCTGCAGGTCTATAACCGCACCATCCTCACTGCTCTGCCATAGTATCAGCACCAGAGGATAATCAGCATGATGGTTACCCGCCACAAACCCAGCTCTCAACCAGCAGCAGGTCCTGAAACAGTTAATCCTCTGCTGTGAAAACCCTGTCCTCACATCACTGGTGTCTCACAACTCACTGCCACATGCTCTCAACGACAATCCAAGTGACACGAGCACAGATTTATCAGCAGCTGTTATGGATTTCTTTTGCATTTTTCCAGATTCTCCACTTACTCTCAGATCTTAAAGGGAAATTTCGGTTTATTTCAACCTGTCTCCTATCGTCCTAAATTTGTTTCAAGTGACTAATGACATAAAAATAATAGTTAGCATGTTAGCCATTAGCCTAGATACAGCCGGGGCGCATAGTAGCGTCAGACCTGTTAAAACGTAGGTGAACGGGCAACCTTCAAGTGCAAAGTTAGTCCACTAAACAAG